>NC_056578.1:4975422-5098744 GCF_018340385.1 Cyprinus carpio | reverse complement strand
TAAAATTTTTCAGAAAACATGTCGGGTTAAAAACCCAAAAGGGGCCAAAATTGCCAAAAAACTCTTAGTCAAAAAAAAGTTCAATTAAAAAGTCCAAAGTCAGGCGCCGGGCCGGTCTTTAAAAGGCGGGCAAATAAAATCCTGTTAACAACAAATTTGAATTTTTTTGGAAAACTGGGCCCTGTCACCGGCCTAAAAAAAAAAAGGAAAAAAAAAAATATCAGGGGCCGTTCGAAGCCTCATTTATGGATGGGGTTCCCTGAGTGGGGCAGGGAGCTTAAAATCTGGAAAAGGCCCCAAACCTGAAAGGTTTCAAGTCTAGAACAAATTATGTCCCATAGGTCATCCTTCAAGGAAGACCTTCTTTTTCCAAATGACAATCCAGACCACTATGCTTTTTAAAACTCATCATGGGAAAAAGGGACGGGTACTGAAATGCCAGCCTTGACCCAATTTTACCAAGAAAAAATTGAAAAAGAGGGATGGGAAAAGCCAAAGCAGTTGACAATAGAACCTGATTAAAAGAATTTGGGCCACCCCTTTCCCTAAACTTGAGAAACTTGTCTCCTCAGTCCCCAGATTTTTGCAGATGTTATAAAAAAGGGGGGATGCCCCACGTGGTAAACATGGCCTGTCCCAATTTTTGAGTGTGTTGAGCAATGAATTTTAAAAAATCAATTATTTTTTTCCCTTTAAAATGATACTTTTTTCTCAGTTTAAACATTTGATATGTCACCTATTTTATTCTGAATAAAATATTGAAATTTGAAATTTCCACATCTTTGCATTCTGTTTTTATTCACAATTTGTACAGGTCCCAATTTTTTTGGAATCGGGTTTGTACTTAACTACAGGGCCCCAAAAAGGTTTAGTCCGCCTACCTGTCTTCTCCCCCTTACAATCCATCAGCCCCGGGTCACAAAAACCCCCAAATGCATTTTGGGCCAGCCTTCCTGATAATGTTGGGGGTTTTAGACCACCTCTCTGTTTAAATCTAGATTAAAAACATTCTTTGGCAAACTTCAAATAAAGCATCTTAAATCTTGTTTGCTGTTATATTAATCAAATGACATTATTATTCTTTAGCGGGGAAACAACACATTTGGGTTTGGGGCAGGGTATGCTAATTATTCTCTATTTTTATGTTTTTTTTTACAGTATTGACAACCCGTGGTAATAGGATTTTTCACAAGCATCAGTTGGATCCAACACCCGAGAAAAGATGATGCCAACCCCCCGGGGCCTCAGATGATGCCCAACCCCAAAAACAAAACTACCCAAATACTGCTACAAGGGGGATTGCATTATATTATAATTGGTTAAAAGGTTCACACTGTTTAAATTCGCTTTTAATTTATTTTTCCATAATTTCTGCCATATGTACATCAATGACATTTATAAAATAAGTTTTCTAAATTTGTAGGCTTAATTTTTCTGTAAAATTGTTTTTAAACGATTTTTATATAAAAAGGGGAAAAAATAAACTTGAAATTTTAAATTTAATTTAATTTTTAAAATGAAAAATAAACCATGAAAAAAAAATGCCAATTATGTAAACTTGCAACATAACATTAATGTTGTTTTTAAATTTTTATAATTATTTATTATTGTGTATTTTTGACAGTTTTGGGTGTTAAATTTGGACTACTTATTTTGTAATTATTTTTCCCCTTTTTATCTAAATAATTTAACTAATTTAAGTTTTTTAAACCAAATTGTATATGACATATATAATCTTTTTTTTGTAAAATTTTTAGTTTAAAAGGGGGGTTTCAGGGGGATTTTATTTAATTTTTTCCGAGGCTTTTTGTGTTTAGGGGGTGCAGAAACATGAGGTAATTTAAAAAAAAAAAAAAAAAGAATATTTAAATTTTTTACCTTTATTCCATTTTTCCCTTCTCTGAAAAAAGAGAAGGTTAATCCAGGTTTTTGACCCAAAGGTTGACTATTGTAATGTTATGGGGGTTGTTCTGACAAAAAAACAAACCCCAGTTGCCCAAAATGCAAAAATAGAGTTTTTACTGAACCAGGAAGTATGATCATATTAGCCGGCCCTTAAACACTGCCTGACCCCCCTATCAAACATTGTGATTTTAAAATTTTGTTATTACTTATAAACCCCTGAATGGTTTAGCACCTCAGTTTTTAAAACAAGCTTTTGTTCATTATAGCCCTCCACGTGGGGCCCGTTTAAAAACTCTGGCAATTTGTAATACCTAGAATATCAAAGTCAACGCGGGCCGATCCTTCTCCTTTTTTAGCCCCAAATCGGAAATAACCCCCTAACATTTTTTGGGGAGGCAGCCCCACTTTTCATTTTAAATCTAGTTTAAAAGCCCCATCTTTTTAAACCTGGCTACAAAATAAATTAAACGCTTTAATATCCAAACCGAAAAGGGTTTTAGGCTCTTTTGGTAAACCAGAACCGGGGAAATTCCCTTAAAAACCCCAAAGTATTTTTCCACATGTTAGAAAAATGGCACTAGCCTATTAGTTGTTTTTCTCTTATTCCGAGGTCACCCGTACCCCAGATCCGTCTGATCCAGATCAGTGGTCACTGCAGTCCCCAGACCAGTATGTATCCAGCTCAGTGGTGGTGGGGGACAAAGGGCCTCTACAGCCTGAAAAACAGGAGACCAGGATAGAGCCCCAGAGACAGATCCCCCGTAAAGTTTCCCCCGCGACCACCGGGGCAAGACCACAGGAAAAAAAATGTTCTTCCAAAGTTGCCTTTGCTAGGGAATTTCTGGTTTCGTTGGCCAGTTTTCCCAAGGTTTTTTTTTTCCATTCTGTACTGATGGGTTTTGGTTTCCTTTCGCTGTGCTCGGCTTGTTGTTTGGGGGCACTTTATTTTCCATATCATTGATTTTGCAAATTTTGCACAGATACTTTTAAAAATGACTGAGTGCATGTGACATCACTGAATTCAATGATGAATGCCTTTAACTGTCATTTTTCATTATTGACACATGTTTTCAATTTGTTTTTCAGGTTTTTTACGAAATTTTTTTTTTTGACTATATAAATAAGATGTTGACTTGACTTGACTTGGCACTCTGATCATTTCCCCTTTTTTGAAACCCCCATCGAACTAGGCAATGGGCTCTGATTGGTTGCTAGCCCATCGTGTCGGGATGCTAAACCTGACCTAAACTAAAGATATGCTATTTTTCACTTAGTGTAAAATAGAATCATGCTACTTACACTATTGCAATAGCACTGCCACTGATTGTTTTATTCAATTTATTATGTTTATTTGATAATATTAATCTTAAAATGTTTCATTAATGTTTTTTTTTTTTTTTTTTTGTTTTAAACTAAATTGTAATTTGAAATAATACCATTTACTTACAATTATTACTTATTTTACCTTTTATGTTTTATTAAAAGTTCTATTTTGACCACTATAGAATTAGTTTTGATTGTTGTTGTTGTTTTTTTTTTTTTACTTCCATAAAGTTGGGGAGGGGCACGCCTGATTAAGTGACAATGGGCACGTTCTTGATGGTTATGGCTACATTGAGGTTTAATATGTTTGTGTCTTTCCACGTGGTTTCTACAGTGTATTTTTTCAATAGGATCATGAAAAGAAGATTAAAAGTTACCTGAATATTGAATCTGACTCCACCCATCGTTACTAGTGCCGCACTCACTTTTGGCCCAGGCCCAACCAAAAAATACAATTCTGCCTACGCCACTGAGTCTGTCTGTCTGTCCTTTAATTAGGTTTACAGTAATTTAATTATAATTATTCAGGCTTCAACCCTAAAACACTACAGGATCATAACATTAGGTTCCTCCTATCACTTTTTCAAGCAATCTTCATATTCTCTGTAATATGTCGTTGTTCATGTCCGTTTGCATTTAGCATGACTTTTTACAGCACCACTGAGACAGTAAACGATGCCAGTTCAATGAAACTACTGTTTAACTTCTTTTTTATTTTATTGCCATAAGAAGGTAACTCGTATGCACCACCCTCCCCCCCCCCTCATTTTAATCTCCCCACTATGCGGTTTCCCCTCCTGCGGTTTCAATTTGATGGGCCACTTTCATGTTTAATGCACCGTCTCCCTTTTTTCTGGGCCTTTCTTCATCAAAAAACCCCCCACCCCACGGACCGCCCAAAAAGATGCTTAATCTCTATCCTGTCAACCTGGGATTGGGAAACAAAAAGCATCCTCTGGTTTATAGGACGTTCTGCAGACAACACCCCACAGTCAGTCAACAAGCACTGATTTTTTATCATTGTAGCAGCAGAGGCTTCTACTTTCATTGTTCAGTGTACTGGATTTCAATCATTCCCATTCATAAAAAGATTTGCCAGGCCAGCTTTCAGATAACTCAGGAGAGTTTTTATGGACTTCATCAGCTCCAGCTTTTTTCTCGCATTCCTCCACCTCTCTGACACCCAGCTTTCTTTCCCAGCCTCCCCACTCTGGGATGGATGAAGGAAGTACAGATGCTGAAGATGTGAAGGCAGAGGTCTGGTTTTATATGCGATCGGAGACAGATTCTTGATGCCTGGTAGCTTCGGACCAGAAGACTTACTTTTGGTTTTCAATCTCCTTCAATCTGTGTCAATGATGTTGCAGAAGATGAATATATTTGGACTCTTCTTGGCTTTTTCATATTCCTTTTTATGGAGTCAACACTCCATCATGACGTTGGAAATTTGATGAACGTATCTTGTGTTTCTTTGAGGTGTTTGTGTGATGACATTCTGCTGCACACGTGCAGGAGCCTTTTTTCGACTTACCATTTGCTGGGGATCAAAACCCACCAGCAGTCAAACTCAGACAGTTTTCCTCACCGACGGTTGAAGGTCCGTCGCCTTCATGTTTCCATGATTGCTCTCGATGGGCACCTCTCTTTGACAGTCTTTGTGACTCTAAATGGTGAAGGTTTTTACCACTCATCAATCTTTTCCTTGTTTTGCACCATTGCTTCCTGGATCTGAAGGTTTTCAGAGCTCTATGTTTTCAGCCTCCTTCTCTTGAATTCGCCAGCTTGGTACCCCCCAGGTGCAAGCGATGGATGCTTCTTCAAAACTGAATTCGGCTCCATCAGGACATATGAGTCGCTCAAACTTTAAACTTCTTCTGTTCATTTTCATTCAGAAGACCTGAAAGAATTGCTTCATGCCTTCCAACACTGTCTTCCCAGGCCGTTCCATCTCTTTGAGCCCGGAACGAATTGTGACGTTCTTTAGTTGTTGTGGACGCGCACTTCAGTACGTCTGTTGGTGAATAAGAAATTAAAACAGGTTGGTCAGTTCATTGTCTCGTCTTGCAGGGGATACTAGCTTTTCTTTTTGATGGCCCCGAGAGAAAGGACATTCATGGGGGTTGCACTTGGCCAGGACCATCAGAGTGTGTGATTAGGAACACAATGTTGTTCACAACGTCTTTTCCAAACAAAGACAAGAATTGAACTGATAATGTAATGCTGTCTGTCTGAGAGACGACGATTCTTAGATGCCTGAATCACAAAACACACAGCGGGTCAACCTTCACAAAACTCCATCTTTTCTTTGGAACAGGTGCAGATAAATTCTCAGCAACCCTTCTAGATCTTTGTCCACTCAGTCCTTCTAGTGTCTAAGTATGGTCTCCTGGAGTAGTATCAATGATGGTGAGAGATATGGGACTTTTCATAGAAAAGACCTCATACATGGTGATTTCAGAGGTTTGCGATTCTGATTGATCTCCGGCTGCTTCTTCTGTAATTTCATACCACTTTTTTTGCTTCCTCAAACTTCACTCCCGAGTAAGTAGTTGACCATGCTGTTGATGAGAGTCGTCTTACCAGCGCCGGTCTCTCCCACAAGGAGAACAATTTTGTTTGGTTTACTGTATCTTTTTCTCCCATAAGTCCTTTTCGGACATTTCCATTGTCACTCAAGATTTGTCCTTTCTGTATGTAGACGGGATTGTTTGTGGAGGACCTTGTTTATCAGCAGGGTGATCTGCGTGGTGTGGAAGCTTTGGGCTTTCTGTAAATGTAAAATGCAGATGAGACAAGAATTTCTCAAAATGTTTGTGTAGCAATAATTTAAGACTAAAAAATGCCCGATAGAGAAAACAGACCTTTTGAGTGAGGTTATGGTTAGTTTAAACATTGAATTAATACTTTTTAATATAACAATGTAATCCCCTGGAAAAACAATATCTTAAACAGATAAGGCCCTTCACATATGCTGCCGTTACAAGATGAGATTTCCAACCGCGTTATGTATTTGGAAAAAGGCAAATGTTTTTCCCCACTCAATACATATTTATTGAGAAGGCATACAAAAAAAAAAAGCTTTCATTATCGTGAATGATTTCTTTTTATGTACTGTATGTATTAGGGTTGTAACGTCACAAAAGTCTGGTGTCGTTTCGATAAGAAACCACTGTTGTCACGGTTCAGGTTGGTAAGTCTGGGTAATGGTTTAAGTCGCAGTGTTGGAAATATTTTCTGTTTTAAACCATGAAGGTGAAGTGAGCCAATGGATATCACACAAGCAACGTGCAAACTTTCGCAAGAGTAAAGAGTTATGCCAGTGGAACGTCTAATCTCAGTCAAATTCACTATATGCAGAAAGTAAAAATGGACCTGATGGGGAGTAATGACAGAGTTTTCGGCATCTGATGCCAAAAAATTCTCTCAGAGACCATGAGAGACAAATCTACTTCAACATATGCTGATAATGATATATAGATAACTGTTTTAATTTATTCCCTTAAAATAGTGCTGCAGGGTTAATTGAATGTAAATGTCATTCGCATTTTTTTAGTAAAGCCGGTTCTGTAATCAGCAGTAAACCATCATCATGTTCTTACAGATGGAGCAGCATTTTACTACACAGAGCCGTAGTTCACTGACAAAGCTACACAGACAATTTTATTGCACAAGTTATGAAAATCAAAGAAATCGTTCACGATAATGAAAGCTTTTAATTTTTTTTTTGCATACCTTCTCAGTGAACTAATGCGCTGTGTAGGTAAATGCTGCTCCATCTGAAAAGCATGTGAAAAATATCAAATTTAATTACATTTTTTTTACTCCAAACTCACTTCATAACGTCAGTCGAGTGTTTTGAAATAAATCATTTGTGACGTGGGGGAGTGGCTTCTTTACACAGAATAAGCACCGCAACATATTTCATTAGTATTCTAAGCAGTGATAAAGGCATTGCATTATAAATATTAGGGCTGTTCATCTTTTGGTATAGACAGCGTTCGATTCGATTCACTATTCATAGGTTTTCGATTCGATTGCAATAACGATTTTTTGCAAATTCAAACGATTCAATTTGATTAGATTTCACAATTCGATTTCGATTCTAATTTGATTCAATATTAAACGATTTGATTCTGCATTCTTAAGAGCATTCACAGGATTATTTAAATGCTACCCCTAAATTCTTAAAATCAAGTAGTAAGGAGGCAAAATTAAACAGCAGCCTTTATGGTTAGTGAGAACCATAGGTTACAGGAAAAAAAAAAAAAAAACTTTCGTCCATTGTAGAAATTAATGTAAGCTATATATTTTTAAAAGGAGCTTTAAAAGTAGTTTATGTATAGGCTAACATTTTGTCACACCAGGGGCGTAGCCATCATTTCAGAAGGGACCATGAAATGTCATATCCCAATAATTTTATGTTATTTATATATGTAATGTATGTATGTATTATTATTATAATAATAAAAAAAATTATTATCTTTGTTTTTTGTTTTTTGTCGTTGTTCTTTACAAGGAATTTTTGGTCTTATCTATTACTTTGTATTTGCTATAAGAAATCAAATACACTGCTGGAACAATAATCAATCATTTGTGCCTATAATTTTTTTCTAATGACAATTTTATTGTTCTTTTATATACTACAAAACAACATTATTTAAATTTTCTGCACAGAATTAGGTAGAAAATAGGCTTTATCGTTTCTGTACCGTGATAAATTATATGTCAGGTTAGCACTGATCATTCATATATAGTAGTGTATTCAGGACATGGACAAGTTTGGCTAGAATCGCCCTGAACCGAAGATGCACGAGTTCACGGCGACTCTAGCCGAACATGCACGTCTGTGCCGGCATTTGTGTGAACAGACGCAGTTTGATGTTAAGTTTCAACTCCATCAGAAGGCAACTTTTTTTTTTCATTTTTTTTTTATGATTCACACTTTTATTTTCTCTTTTTGGATTGAACAAATCAGTACAATTATTCTCCAAACAAAAATATATCCTCAGACCCCCTCCCATCCATATTACCTACCCACGCAAACCGTGTCATTTACAATTGCATGAAAGATTGCTATAATACATCTCTAAGAAAAAAAAGAAAAAAAATAATTATAATAATATACACACCATACGTATATGTGTATATATATATAATATTCTATATATTATAGATATATATATATACCCACACAACACACACACACACACACATACAAGATTAAATTAAATTGGCAATGTCAAAGAGTTATTCACCAGATCCATTAAAGCACCTCTATATTGTGTCTCCCCACCATCATTCTATACCCTCAATAAATGTCAGATATCTGCCCCACTTTATATCCTATAGACCTCATTTTTATCAAGTAATCTGTATGCCATTCCTTCATAAGCCACAAACTTTGCCTAATTCCGTAACCCATTCTTGGAAAGAAGGCGAACCTGGCATCCGCCAACTTCTCATTTTAGTTTGTCTCCCAATCGTAATACTTATCTGAATCCATTCAGTTGTCTCTACATCCGGGCTTAAAAAAAGATGGGTCTCCAAGAACATGTAAACCTGGACAAAATGGAAAACAACGTTCTGACATCTCTTGAATATAATTATGGACCTTAGACCAAAATCTTGTATTTTAGAACAGGACCACAGAGCATGTATCAGTCTCCGTCCCTCCCTCTCACATCACCAGCTATTGGCTGAGTCCTTCAGACTAAGTCTAAATAACCTCCTCGGGGTCCCATAAAAAATGATTCATATCTTAAAAACTGTATAACGTCGTACCCCCAAATTCCTCGACAATTTACTCTAACAATTTCTGCATATTTTGGTTTCCCAGTCCTCATCACTAATTGAGATATTCAATCCTTGCTCCAGACTCTTTTAGTAGCAGAATGGAAACTATATCCTACTTTCTCCATTATCAATCTATAATATACTGATGCCTCATGTCCTCTACCCCATGCTTCTAGAATTATAGATAAAATATTATCTTCTGGTGGACCTTGACTACTAGAACCAAAAGACCCACTTAACAAGTGTCTCAGCTGTAGATATCTCCAAAACTGTGTTTTATTAAGTCCAAATGATTGGGTTAATTGGTTAAACGATTTCAAAATATTATTCTCATAAACGTCACCTAACTTCTAATACCCTTTGCTAGCCATTCCTTCCACAAAAAGGCTGATTTTCCAATGCATAATTTGGGATTCATCCAGATACATGAAGCTGTATTCAAAAAGGGATTCAATTTAAAAAATTCTTGCTATTTTCTTCCACACAAACTGGAGATGTTATATTATGGGATGAGACTTTGTTGTATGAGGTAATTTAGTGGATAAGCTATTGTAGTGGCGGCAGCGGTAGCAGAATGAATGGCTTGCTCAACGTTAAACCAAGGGGGGAGCCCTCTCAGGTGGAAGGGACCAGTGAGCCAGATGTCTTAACTGAAGGCGTAAAAATAAAATATAAGTTTAGGAAGACCCAACCCCCCTCTATCAACCGGCTGTTGCAATTTGCTCATATTTAACTGGGGACGATTCCCATTCCAAAGAAATGCCTTTGTTATATTATCAAATTGTTTAAAATATCTCAGTGGAATTTCAACTGGGATTGATTGAAGTAAATAGTTAATTTTTGGAAGACAGTTAATTTTGAACACATTCACCTTACCCAGAAGAGAGAGATTTAAAGATGACCACCTCCCAACATCATTTGAAACTCTTTGCACCAGTGGGTCCAAATTCACTCTGACTAAATCCTTAAGTTAATGAGGGAAAAGAATACCAAGGTACCATATACCTTCTTTGGGCCACCGAAAGGGAGCAGGATGAAAAAATGACACAGGGCAATAGGCAATAAAATGAAGAGATTCCGATTTAGACCAGTTAACTTTATAACCTGATAATTTAGAAAATGAATTAATAATTTCTAACAGACATGGCACAGACCTCTGAGGCTCTGAAACAAACAACAGTATGTTACCTGCATACAACATCAATTTGTGAACTGTTCCCCCCACAGAAACCCCCAGAAAATCTGTACTTGCTCTTATAGCCGCTGCAAGTGGTTCCAAAGCCAAACAAAACAACAGAGGGGATAATGGAGAACCTTGCCGTGTCCCTCTTGCCAATGTAAAATAAGAAGAGATCTGCCCATTAGTTTGCACCGCAGCTTGGGGTCATGTGTACAATAACTTTATCCATTTTTAAAAAACTACTCCCAAAACCTAAGGTTTTTAACGTTTCAAATAAATAACCCCATTCTACGCGGTCAAAGGCTTTTTCTGCATCCAGTGAAATTGCTGCTACTGGTGAGTTTACATCAGCCATTGCCCATATAATATTAATAAATCTCCTAATATTATCCACACAAGATCTCACCTGTATAAAACCCACCGGATCCACATGAACTAAGGTTCTAACTAAGTAATTACACTGTCTAACCTGTTTGCCAGGATTTAAGATAGTATTTTAACATCTACAGGAATCAGAGAAATCAGGCGATAACTCTTACACTCAGTAGGGTCTTTATCCTTTTTTAGTATAAGTGTAATTAACGCTTGTGACAGGGTGGGCGGCAACTCTGCTTTCTCCATTGCCTCATTATACATTTTAAGCAGCAATGGCGCTACCTCAGCAGTATAACACTTAAACAATCTGCAGCAAAACCATCTGGCCCCAGAGACTTAGAAAAAGGAAGGGACCCGATTTCCTCCACAATTTCATTCATTGTAATAGGGGAATCAAGTTCCTGCCTCTGGTCTTCAGTCAGCTTAGGTAAATTCAATTAATTCAAAAAATCCTTTATTTCTCCAACATCTGCTTCACATGAAGATGTGTATAAATCCAAATAAAGTTTTCTAAAGACTTTATTAATATCTATTGGCTTTGTAACAATTCTGCGTTCAGAAGACTGAACAGCAGGAATTAGCGCAGACATTTCTCTGTGTATAATATAGTTCGCCATAAGCTTGCCCGCTTTATCGCCAGATTCAAAATATTTCTGCCTCACCCTAAACAGTCCAAACCTCACCTTCTTAGAAAGTATTACATTATATTTATATTTCAATTGTGTTAAATATCTCAAACCTTCATGTGTAGTTTTTTCATCATCTCTAATTCCCTCAGTTTGATTTTTTTTTTTTTCCAGATTAGCCAGATATTTAATATTAAATTTTTTTAACATATGCTGCATACTGAATAATATAACCCCTTAACACGGCCTTCAATGCTTCCCAAAGAATTCCTTCAGAGGGCGCATTTGCCACATTTGTCTCCTTATAAATATTAATTTCCTTTCTCAATGGATCTCTGTAGAAGGGAAGTATTGAATCTCCATCTGTAAGTACGCTGCCTCTCCTGATGTGGAAAACATTTCCATACATAACCACACATGATCTGAAATAATGATGGAACCTATAGAGCAGGTAGAAAAAGAGACAAGAGACTTTGATATCAAATAATAATCAATTCTAGAGTACATCTGATGAGCAGCAGAATAAAATGTATATTCTCTCCCATCCGGATTCAGAACCCACCACAAGTCTACCAATCCGAAAGCTTTGCACATATTTATTAATTTTACACTAGCTTTTGACATATTATATTTATTCAAACTACTCCGATCCAGCACTGGGTCAAACAAAATTCAGATCCCCAACTACAACAATATCAACAATACAGAACAATACCACCTAGACGCAACTTGTAACGCTTTGAAGGAAAACAATGCAACGTTTTTTTTTTGTTTTTTTTTTGCATAGTTTGTCCAAGGCCTTTGAAGTACATTTTTTTTTCCCTTGTATAAAAATAGAAATATAATTTATTTAGCCTCATCCGTTTGGGAAGGTGCACACGTAGTCAGTCGAAGCAGAGCTGGGCGAAAGTATAAATCCCGCTTTAAGCCCCGTTCACACCGCCAGCGACAGAGCGACATAATCTCATGCATTTTCAATGGAGAGCTGGCCGGCAACACAAGCGACAGTGACCATTGGCGATGTAATATAGACGTGTCAAGCAATGCGAGTCAAGCGAACAAAAGTTGAGGATTCTTCAACTTTATGCAAATAAGCAGCGAATTTCACGAGCTACAATCAATAGGAGTGAAGAATCTGTCAGTGGCGCTCACACGTCACCATCTCGAGTGCAGGAAAGACAGGACAGATTTCCTGAGCAATTTCACTATTTTATATGATTTGACTGTAACCACATACATGGATATAAAAAATGATGCATAGAAAAAAAACTTTACACTCTAAGTAAGTTAGAATCAAACACTGATGGTTCAAGTTGTACTTATATGATGCAGTGAGCAATTTATGTTAATGATTTAATGCACGAGCACTGCTGTAGTTTATTATATAACAACACTCTCCAACAGCAGAATGACACTTTTATGTCTTTTAAGTCTAAGATATCATTCTAATATGGCTAGGAAATAGTTTTACCCGCAATATATTTGTGATTGGATTTTCTAACCAATAACATTTGAGCAACAGCAGTAGAAACGGCCACAAGCGTCTTCACAGCACGAGTCTAGCGACACACAGCGAAAAAGTCACTGGAGGTGTGAATGGGGCTTTAAAGGCTGATTTATACTCGACGGATCCACAAGTTCGCTTGGGTGCACGCGGAAAATATGAAGTAATCGCAGTGTTGCCGCAATTTCGCTTTTGAGTGCACGCGAAATCATTTCACTTGACAGTGTGCACAACATTTTTTGTAATTTTCCGCAAAGGTCTGCAACCAAAGATGCATGAGATAACGCTAATAGTTTAAGATTGTTTTAAGTTTGTACATAATGAAATTATTGATTCATCAACTCATTCATCACAAGACTTAACATAGCAAGGGACCGGTGTAATTTCAAAGAATAGTGCATTTCAAAGAACGGCGAACGTGACAAGTATAAAAGCCTTGTCCGTTTGGGAAAGTGCGCACGCAATCAGCGGAGGACTTTTTCGGGATCAAATCGGGGCAAATACATTAAAGAGAATAACCAAATATGATTAAAATATGCAAACAGTCACTGTCAAAACATCAGTCAAGTAATCTATCGATACTTCGAAAAAACATGCATCATTTTCAATGTCAACAGTCAGAATTTAAATGCAAAAAAGTGCTCAATTTACAGTAAGTGATAGGAAAGAGCAATGTAATAATTTCACACTTCTTTATGTCATACAGCCAAGTATGGTGACCCATACTCAGAATTCGTGCTCTGCATTTAACCCATCCAAAGCGCGCACACACAGCAGTGAACACACACACACACAACACACACACACACACACACACACACACACACACACACGCACACACACAGACACACACACATACACACACACACACACACACACACACAGCAGTGGGCAGCCTTTTATGCTGCGGCGCCCAGGGAGCAGTTGGGGGTTCGGTGCCTTGCTCAAGGGCACCTCAGTCGTGGTATTGCCGGCCCGAGACTCGAACCCATAGGGTTAGGAGCCAAACTCTCTAACCGACCACGACCACGACTTCCCCACTTATGCCACCACATGACAGTAAAAACTGTGTCGTCATTCATTGATACATAGCCTACTGTATGACAATCCAACAATGAAAACAATAATCGCCATCCGAATCCATGAGTTTTATCACTGAGCTTATATGTAAATGTATTTTTACAGAAGTCCACATGAGAAACAATTACCGTCCAAATCGGGATATACCAATATACCAAAGGATATACCTGTCTGGACTGTTTAAAAGATAAAAGACAGGATTCCATAGATATATAGATTAGATATAAATAGATTTTGATTTAATAATTTTACTATGCTCTAATTTCGGATTTGCAGATATTAGAACCTTCCTGTCATCTCTCCCTCAACAGGTGTAATTCCCATTTTGAGAGTTAAAACCTCCCACTCTTTACCATGTAACTTATATTTAGGCATTATGATCACTCATATAGTTCATACATTCAAAATTAGATCCGTTATCGCGCTAAAAAAACATCTCGTCAACATCAGCACCTCTGCACTGCAGTGTGCCTGTGTTAATAACGTTGTGATGACTGTTTGGATGCAGTATGCACACTTGCTTGTTTGTTAGCCAATTAGCCTATACGATTTATATGTTTGAAGTTTTGTCCCCCTGCCCAAGCCAATTTTTACCGGCATAATCAAATTCAAAACCACCCAATTGGGCGGGAACCAATCTGACAACACTGGTGGCGTGGCGGATAGGATCCTCAGTTTAAGCGGCACCATCATCTTTTCATCTGTTATACTAATTCAACGTCAGAAGGTGAGTTAAGATGTACAGAACAACTTACTGCAACCTATCTGCTTTCTTGTAATAGTTCAATATATGTTTTAACCACAGAACGATGTAAGTAAAACGCTTGAAATGTGAAGTGAACATTCCCGTCACGTGACATTGCATTTACCTCAGTTTAAGTTTGCTTCATTAGTTAGCAAAAAAAAAAAAAAAAAAATTAACACCTGTTAAAACAATCTGAATGCAAGTGACTGCTTGCTAAAACATTGCGAGATGTTACATATTTTATGTAGTGAAATATTAAATGCCATACTCGACCAAACATGTTTGCTTTATTTTTGCTTTATTTTTTATTTTTGCTTTTGCTTTATTTTTCAAAAAACTGGCAACGTCTCTGGTTTGAAATGAACCAAATGTGCTGTTTTTAATATATATATATATATATATATATATATATATATATATATATATATATATATATATATATATATATATACAATACATACATACACACACACACACACACACACACACACACACACACACACACACACATATACACACACACATTAAATTATTACTTAAAGTCTCTTTTTTTTATGAATGACATAATAATTAGAGGTGTGAGAAAATAAGTTTCATCAAAGCATTTTTCTATCTTGTGACCAAAGACCATTGAGTCCATCAGATGGCGCCATAAAACAATACGCCAAATGGAATGACACTCATTCAGTTCCTTTCTGACTAGTTTTGGCTTTGTAATGATAAATCACCAGATCAGGATTAGTGTGCGAGTGTTGGATTGTTATAAAATCATTTCATAGTTCAGTATCACTATAGAATATTCACACCATTTTAACAAGTAATTACCTAAAATTTAAAACAAGTAGAAAAAGCATGTGGATTTTCAACTCACGTGATACTCATGATGATCGCTGGACTTAATGTGTTCCTCTCAGAAGAGCTTTTCCTTCACCTTCCAGTCTGCTAACTGAAAAAAAAAAGTAGTGTTTTGTAATTATAAAGTTTTTGTGATGTTTTTAGCATATAAACTATTATATTTAATCATTAACAAAAAAAATCTACTTCTTGTCAAAACAGTAAGAGACAATTAGCCTCTGCATCGAGTGTCTGGATGAAGTGTCAGCTTCGACGGAAATGCTGGTTAATTTAACAAGTCTGACTGGCTGAAGTCCCTCCCAAATATTTATGCATTCTAGTATCTGAATAGATTATGAATAAAATGTCGGGGACAACACACAGTTGCGTGCTGGTAGAAATTATTACTACTTTTAATGGAATGCTGTAAATAATATGAATTCAAGCACTGACCATATATTTTGTATCATGCATACAGATATTTCTGCATTTTTGTTGAAATGTTCATATTAGGTATGTGAAAATAGCTGGTACTTAAAATAAAATATTATGTCATCAGATATATTTGTATGTGTTAATATTATCATACAACTCAATCTTCAACAGTGATGTTACTGATCTAATCTCCAGAAAGACTTTGTTTAAAGTACTGTTATTTTAGGTACGTCTATAAATAGTAAACACAAGTTGTGATATTTTTCTGCTTTTATCACAAACCTTGTTTATTAGAAGCACAGCAACAGTGACATTGTATCTGCTTTTTGCATTTATTGATTGTTTTGTATGTTTTTGTAATGCATTTTAAGTGAAAGATTAGGGTAGTTTGAGCAATATGACGGTGAATAATTGTTGTGTCGTCTTCATGCTGGAGGAACATAGAACTTATTTTTTGTGGAAGTTTCATGCGAAGTTTCGTTTTTGGCTCACTACAGGAATGCATGTCACCGGATATTCAAAAATCAGATCAAGGGTGAATGATTAGTTTTATAAATTTGTCAAGACCTTCAGATAAAATAAACTTCTTCAGTAGCATGCTGCAGGTTTAATATACTGTTGTTATTAAATCGGGGACTTTCTGACTCTTGGTTACTGGAACAAATAGTAAAAAATGTGCTACAACTTTGAATGTTTTCATTTTAGTTGGAAGCTGAAAAAATGCAGCTGGACAAGTGACATATCTCTGTAAGTTACAGTAAACACTCTCTGTGCTCATAAGGAAACAAACTTCTTATCTTTGTTAACTGATCTTTGTATCTTAAAGGTGCACAAGCATATTTTTTTTCTACATTGAGAAAAAAAAAAAAAAAAAAAAACAATGTACACCGAAAGAAATACATAGTATACTGTTTAATTATGATTATGATCACATGAGATTAATTCAGTAAAGTTCAGAAAGCAGCTTTATTCTTACATATGTATTAGTATATAACATTTACTGGTAAAAAACATACATTTTTGTAAGTTTATGCTTGAATGTAGTACTGACAACATCTACAATGTAAACTTTATTACATATTTACAGCTATAGAAATGTCAAATATCTACAAGTCTGTTATATCATGAAGATATTTGTATAGTTGGTCCTTTTTTTTGGGGGGGGGGGGGGGGGTCAGTTAACCCATTCCCAAATCTAAACATAACAATTTTATAGAGAATCTAAAAAGAATGCATTATATAAAATGTTTTTTTTAAATATAGCATTTAAATATATATTGAGCTGCCCCCACCTCAAAACCTTTGTGAATCCAGAACAAAATAGTGTTTGGAAAACCAACAATTGGTCCAGTTCAAGTCATTTATCATTACCATTTCTTAAAAATCTGTACAGTATAAAGAAAAAACATAAGACAAGTGTAATCACAAATGTTCATTGTCTACCAAGGAAAAGTTTTGCCAGACCAGCTTTAAGATAACTCAGAGCATCTTTATTGGCTTCATCATCTACAGCTTTTCTCCTCATTTCTTCAAGCTCCCTGACCCAGTCTTCTCTCCTAGCCTCCCTCACTCTGGGGATGAAGAAGTCGAGATGCTGAAGAGTGAGGGCAGAGTCTGGTTTTAATGCGATCTGAGACAGATGCTTGATGGTCCTGTAAGCATTGAACAGAAGAATTGACTTTTGGGTTTCAATATCCTGCAGATCTCGGTCAACATTATCCATTACAATCGAAAACCTCTTGGTTTGTTCTTGGGCTTTTTCATATTTCCTTTTTATAGAGTCATATTGTACCATCGTGCTTGAGGTTCTGATGACGTATTTCTTGTTTTCTTTGACATGTTTGCTGTGATGACACTTCCCTGTGCACACGGTGCAGTAGCCGTCTTTCATGACTTCACATTTGCTGGGATTTGCACCCCACCAGCAGTCAAACTCATGACAGTTTTCCTCACAGACGGTGCAGGTCATCGCCTTCCTGTGTTTCCATGACTTGCTCTCAATGGGCACCTTCTCTTTGACAGTCTTTTCTATTTGAATGCTAAAGTTGTTGCACCCTTCAATATTTTCCTTGTTTTGTCTCAATGCCTTTTGAATCTGAAGTCTTTCAGCCTTTTTCGATTCTTTCTCTTGAACTCGCAGCTGTAAGTTGCAGATGTACGCTTCAAATCGAATTCGCTCAATCAGAACATTTGAAGTCAACTCTAAACTTCTTCTGTTCTTTTCATCCAGAGACTGAAGGAAATGCTTCATGCCATCCACACTGTCTTCCCAGGCGTCTCTTTGAGCACGAATGTGACGTTCTCTAGTGTGACGGCCTTCAGCCTGCCGGTTGTTGAATAAGAAATAAACAGGTTGGCCACTTTTGTCTCGTCTGCAGGGGATTTTAGCTTTATTAATCGCACCAATAACATTTTTGGGTGGCAGACCATCAGAGTGTGTGATTAAAAACACAATGTTATTCACAATGTCTTTACCAAACAAAGACAGAACTGAACTGAAAATGTAATGCTGTCTGTCTGAGAGACGATTCTTAGATGCCTGAATCACAAAACACACAGCATCGACTTCACAAACTCCATCATTGCTCTGAAACAGAGTGGCTAAATTCTCAGCAACTTCTAGATCTTTGTCCAGTCCTCTAGTGTCTCCGTAGCCTGGAGTATCAATGATGGTGAGAGATATGGGACTCTCTTCAGGAAAGACCTCATACATGGTGATTTCAGAGGTTTGTGATTCTGACTGATCTCTGACTGCTTCTTCTGTAATTTCATACCATATTTCATCCTCAAACTTCACTCCCAGTACGTAGTTGACCATGCTGTTGATGAGAGTTGTCTTGCCGACGCCGGTCTCTCCCACCAGCAGAACAATTTTATTTTCTTTACGGTCATCTTTTTTCCCAAAACTCCATTTTCGGACTTTTCCGTTATCATCCAACACTTTTTTCTCTGTGTTTAGACAAAATCGTTTTGGAGGACCTTGATCAATCAGAGTTGATCTGCATGGTGGAAGACTTGGCTGTCTGTAAGAAATAGAGGGAAATGTGTCTCAGAATAATTGTACAGCAGGAATGTATGACAAGAAATGCTCTTCAATAAACAGACATCACAGATAAGAATTTATTTCTTTCCTGTCAGCTGTCTTTGACAACATAGTAAATATAGAGAAGGGTTTTGCAGACCACAGAACGGGGTTATGCACTAGAGTTCGCTCGCAGACCCCCTTGTTTTAGAGGTGTAATTCAAACTTCAGTACAGGACAACAATGCTTGTGTTCTCCATTCCAAAAGTGTACAGTCTGCTTTCCAGCAAATAGATAGTCAGGCTTTTACAGCCACTACTTCCTCATTCCTAAGAAAGATGGTGGGCTCAGGCCCATCCTTGATCTCAGAGACCTGAACTGTGCCCTAATGAGACGCCTGTTCATGATGTTAACTTTGAGACAGATCCTCGTGCAAATATGCCCAGGGGACTTGATTTTATCAGTGGATCTGAAAGATGCTCACTTTCACATCCAGATAGTAACACATCACAGACTGTTCTTGAGATTTGCGTTCGAGGGGGTGGCTTATCAGTGGCTTATCACCTGTAGCCCCTTGGAAAGCCCTCCGCCTGTATCAGGTGTTTCATTGGGACAGACCTCAGAAAGTAGTCACGGAAAGTAGTCACAACAGATGCTTCCAACTCAGGTTGAGGAGTGCTGTACGAGGACAGAATGGCATTCAGCTCCTGGTCCAGCCTAGACCAATGCCTGCACATCAACTGCTCTGAGATGATGGCGATTTTTCTAGCCCTAAAAACCTTCAAAACCTCCAGCCTTGAAGGGGCACCACGTCCTTGTCCGTTCAAACAACATGACAGTGGCAGCCTTTTTTAAATCATCAAGGCAGTCTCATCACACTCGCTCTACAGGATGGTGAGACACCTCCTTCTATGGGCACATTGCAATCTGTGTTCACTCTGCAGTTCACATGCTGAGCAGACTGAACCATGGAGTGGCCATGCTGTCCCAGGGCAATGTGAGAATGGAGATTACACCCTAATGATTCAGATTTTTTGAGCAAACTTTGAGAGGCCAGAGTTGGACATCTTTGCCTCAGAAGACAACACTCATTTCCAAACTTATTTTTCAAAGGAGCGGGATGCTTTGGCCACGACTGGCCTACCGTCCACCTGTATGCCTTCCCTTTAATTTACCTGCTCCCTTGGGTCATCAGATGAGTCAGGGAAGACAGGTGGCCCGAGCTGATTCAGCTACTGTCGGCAGCCCCTTGGCCTATTCCACTGAGCAAGGACCTTCTCTCTCAAGCTAGAGGCATGATCTGGCATCTCTGTCTCACAACCACTGTTGCTTAAGTCTGCCTTCCTTCTGGCTCTAGCGTCGGTCAAGTGAGTGTGGGATCTATGAGCACTTTCAGTCAGCGCTTCATGCCTTGAGTTTGAGCCTAAAGACTGTAAAGTCGTCCTCAAACCAAAAGATTGCTATGTGCCTAAGGTGCTTTCCACTCCGTTCAGAGCACAAGTCATCTTCTTTCTAGCTCTTCCTAACTCAGAAGATGAGCAGGGTCCCAAATCACTCTGCTCTGTTTGGGCTCTCACAGTGTATGTCAAGTACTCTGGTTTATTTTGGCACTCAGACAGCTCTTTTTATGTTTTGGAGGCCACTCTCAAGGGCTGCCAGTCACAAAACAGAGACTCTGGATAGTGGATGCTATACAGTGGGGAAAATATGTATTTGATCCACTGCTGTTTTTATAGGTTTGCCCACTTACAAAGAAATGAAGGGTTTTTCATTTTTATGGTAGGTTTATTTAAACAAATAGATACAGAATATCAACCAAAAAAAAAAAAAAAAAAAAAAAAAAAAAATATAATTAGG
The DNA here is from genome assembly GCF_018340385.1 of Cyprinus carpio. Classification (NCBI taxonomy): domain Eukaryota; kingdom Metazoa; phylum Chordata; class Actinopteri; order Cypriniformes; family Cyprinidae; genus Cyprinus; species Cyprinus carpio. The sequence continues at coordinate 5,078,065 of NC_056578.1, read as the reverse complement.
TTAGAAATTGATTTGCAAGTGAAATAAGTATTTGATTCCCTACCAACCAGCAAGAATTCTGGCCCCCACAGATTAGTCCTGCCACCTGCTCCATGCAAGATCTTGCCTCATGGTGTAAGGATGATCATGAGAAAGGTGAGGGATCAGCCCCGAACTACACGATTGTTAATGATCTTAAGGCAGTTGGGACCACAGTCACCAAGCAAAACATTTTTTAACATACTACACCGCAATGAACTGAAATCCTGCAGTGCCCCCAAGGTCCCCCTGCTCAAGAAGGCACATGTACAGGCCCATTTAAAGTTTGCCAATGAACATCTAAATGATTCAGAGAAGGCTTGGGAGAAAGTGCTGTGGTCAGATGAGAACAAAATGTAGCTCTTTGGCATTAACTTGACTCTCTGTTTTTGGAGGGAAAGAAATGTTGACTATGACCCCAAGAACACCATCCCTACAGTCAAGCATGGAGGTGGAAACATTATGCTTTAGGGCTGTTTTTCTGCTAAGAGTATAGGACGACTTCGTCCGCATTGAGGGCCAAATGTATGGGGCCATGTACTGTAAAATCTTGGATGAGAACCTTTTTCCCTCAGCCAGAACACTGAAGATGGGTCATGGATGGGTCTTCCAGCATGACAAGGCCCTAAAACAGACCGCAAAGGCAACAAAGGAGTGGCTCAAGAAGAAGCACATTTAGGTCATGGAGTGGCCTAGCCAGTCTCCAGACCTCAATCCTATAGAAAATCTGTGGAGGGAGCTGAAACTTTGAGTTGCCAAATGACAGCCAAGAAACCTTAAGTATTTAGAGAGGATCTGTAAAGAGAAGTGGACCAAAATGCCCCCTGAGATGTGTACAAACCTGGTGACCAACTACAAAAAAGAAAAACGTCTTACGAGAGAGACCATTTTTGAAAGGGAATGCTGATATGATAAAATGTTAACTCTGTATTCTGTAGTCTGTATTTAATATATTAATATAATAATATATTTATTTTTATTTTGGGACAGTGGGAAATAAACAATTTCTACAGTTAAAAATATTTAATTGGACTAACAACAGTGGTAACCTTAGAATTCCCAGCAGTTACTTGTTTGCTTTTTATTTAATGAGTGATATAATCAGTGGCATGAGAGTAGTATTACACAGTTAATATGTCAAAGCATGTGTTTCTATACATTGCAGCGAATAAAATAATATTCCTTCAGTTGATCTTTGTCAAGTTTGCCTTTAACAGAGCACCTGACAGTTTCTGTATCTGATACACACCATTTTAGAACCCATTTTATGTTTTATTTACCCTTCTGTAGAAAGCACATGAATTTCATCTTACCTGGAATTCATGATGATCGTTGGACTAAATGTTTCACCTCACAGACATTCACTCTGCAGGCTGCTTACAGCAAAACAATTCATTACTTTCTTCAGTAATACAATGTTTTGTAATTGTATAATTCCTTATTATGTATTACAATATTGAAATGTACCATTTGAGTTATATTATTCCATAAAAAAAGAGAGAGACAAATTGTACTATTAAACATAAATATAAACAAATATTTTCTTACACGCCAGCCTCTGCATCAGACGTCTCGCTCAAATGTCAGCATTAATGGAAATACTGGTTCACTTAACAAGCCTAACTATCTGAAGTCCCTCCCAAACAAATTGTGCATGCAACATTTTTTTAATGTTCGACAACTGAACTTTTCATTGCATTAAAGCAAGAAATAAAATAATTGTATCATTTGAAATCTATATGGTGGCTGTAGTTTATATTTGTTATCATGTTTCTGTTTTGAAATATTGGACTCTTGAAAGACATGCTCACTCTGAACTGTCATTGTATAGAAAATAGCTATGCTTGAGGATTTTTTTTAATGTTTTTTTTATGGTTTTTTTATTTTTTATTTTTTATTTTTTCAAAGAAAATACGAGTATCAAGGTTTGGAGCAACATGCGGGTCAATAATAGTTAGTTGTCTTTATGACTGTGATTGTCATGATGATGCCAGATATTTTTAGTTGAATGGGACTTCCTCTGAGTTTTTGTCACCACATGTAAAAAAATAAAAAAAATAAAAATAAAAATCAGGTCAAGAACGAATGATAGTTTTACAAAGCTGTCAAGACCTTCAGGTGAAACGAACTTTCTGCATCATGCAGCAGGTTTATTATAAATGAATACATTTTGTGGGGGGGTACCTGTGACTTTCTGATTCTGAAATAACTAGTTATGTAACAACTTTGTAGATGGAAGCTGAAAAATGCAACTGGAAGAGTGACATTAAACTATCTCTGTGAGTTACAGTAAACACTCACTGTGCTGCTTACAAGGAAACAATCTGGCTCTTAATTTTTTTTTTTTTTTTTTATAATCATTCATTTGTCATCTGTCTGTGCATGTTTTAGGGTAAGTTCCACTTTGACAAAGATTTCCTCCTGAAAGACCCCAAGGCATCAGTACAAAGGGTTTGATGCCATTATTTATTTATTTTAGCAGATATTCATTTAAAATATGTGACCTGTCTGTTTTTTGCTAGTGCCTGAAAGAACATAGATACTGAGTCCAGGAAGTTAACCTAGTGCGTCACTGATATTTTTAGAGTAAACCAGTTACACAAGATATTTTCAGAAAACCCCAATGTGTCATCAGTGAAGATATGCACTGGTTAGAGTAACCCGACTAAATATTCAAGAGGAAATAAGTCTGTGTATATGATGTTTATGAATGTTTGCCTGCAGCGGAGTACATAAAACCATCTGAACTATACTGGAAAAAATGATTTTTTTTAAGTTATAAAAACAGACTACTGAAATACAGTACATTTTACAAGAAAATACTATTTCAGTCTTTCTACTTCACAATTTCATGTTTACTTCAATGTATTGCTTGCCATTTCTTTGTAATTTGCAATTTACTTGCAAACTCTGAGTAAAAAATATTCTACACCAAATATATTGTTCTTTTTGTGCTAAAAATAACAGAAAATCTGATAATTACAAAATAAATACTTTGAAGTAATTTAGTGTTTAAAATAAAGCTCACATACACAACTCAAAATCCAGCTGTTTCTTGCTTTATAGCTCCATCTGCTGAACGTGAGATTGAAATGTTTTCCGAGCCGTAAAAGAGATTGTGGAGTTTATCTCATACAGGGTTCATTTCTCCTGTTCCTGTGGCTCAGTGGTAGAGCATTGCGTTAGCAGTGCAAAAGGTTGTGGGTTCGATTCCAAGGAAACACATGTTAGGTAAAAAAAAAAGTAATAATGTTAGCATGAATGTCCTGTAAGTCGCTTTGGATAAAAGCGTCTGCTAAATACATAAATGTAAATTTAAAAACTAATTTAAAACTATACATTTAAATTATTGCCTAAACATTAGGCAATCACCAAATGTTTGTTGATTTCAAATCATAGGACAACAGGTTCGGACAATTAATGTGATTTGTGATTTAGAACTTCAAATACATATCTGTTTGCTTTTATAGGTGCAATTTTGCCAATAATGAATGAATAAATACTCACGATTCCTACTTAGATAGGAGTTTTAATGGGAATGTAAAGGTGTGATCTTGATAGAATCAGATGCATTAATATCTAAACTATTGCATTTTAATGGTTATATGATATGGACTGTCTTACTATGTGCACTGGACATCTTTTTTAGTCCCCAATCTGAATACTTTTGCTGTGAACTAGTGAAGCTTAATGACTCAATTGACTTAACTCAGTGAAACATCTCTGTTAAACAGTTTTAGTAAAAGCCAATTCAATTTTCACACTTACTTTTATAGTCCTTTCAGGCTTTAAAAATATAATAATTGATGTATTGTGTCCTAACGCTATATATGAACTGCTGTTTTATTTGTTTGTTTCTTCCACTCTTCTTGAGGTTCATGTTCATTCCTCAGGTGAAGAAACTGATCAGCCTTCATGCAAATCCTCGTGTTGTTCTCAGGATGGAAAATGTCTGAGTATGGACACACTGAAACTGATTTCCATCCTGTCTTGGACTCTTTATTCAAATGGCATCGCAGAGCATGAAAATGACCAGTAGCTCATCCAGATGGTGATATTAACTATAAATGTTGCATTTGTCTGGAACACTTTATATTAACTTTCATTTATAAATCATTAAAAAAAAAAAAAAAAATTATAATGCTCAGCAGATCATAAGTTCATATAGCTAGAAACATGAGATCATGTGCTAGTTGATGTTTACTAATAAACTCATTAAACATAATGAATAACAGAAATGTGTAACCTTAACACACTGTGATTATGAGTTTATGAATAAGTGCTTAAAATGACTAATTAAGCTAATTTGTCCACAATATTTTTAGATGTAAAAAAAGAGCATTATAATCTGAACTGAAGTGTAATGACGTTTGTTAGCATTCAAAAGTACATTAACAAATAAGCTTTTAAACTTTGTATAATTTTGCACTGTGAACTAACAATAAACGACTGTTTTTGCATTAACTGACATTAACAAAGATGAATAAATACAGTAATAAACGTATTGTTCATTGTTTGCTCATGTTAGTTAATACATTCACTAACATGAACTAATGGAACTTTATTGTAAATTGTTACCAAAAAGTGCATGATCATATGAATTGAAAGTTTAATGACATTTGTAAGCATTTCAATTCACATTAAATAATGATCTGATCATCATTAGGTAATGTGTAATAAGTACAAACATAAACATTAACAAGAACATTATCTCATATTTCTAGCTATGTCAATATATATTCACTTTATGATATGAAATGATCTGAGAGAGAAAAAAGCAGAATATATGGTTTACGTGTGTTTTTCAAATCATCTTCAGGTAACAAATAAATAAAGTATATGAATAATGCAGTGCTAATTGACAATTTATTACATTGCAAAAATTATTAAATATATTTTCTGCCTTATTCTGTGATTAAAAAAAGGATAGTATACTTTGTAGTATATAAACCAATCATAAAAATATAATTAGGAAAATATAGGCAAACATATTAGAAAATAAAAATTATTGGGTATTGTCTAGCAATGTATTTGATTTCTTAGCGAATTAAATCTAAGAGACACGAAAATAAATGTTTGGACAGACAATAAATAAACAAATACAATTACATTTGACATTTCTGTCCCCCTCACTTCTGAAATTATGACTACGCCCCTGAATCTCAATATTAATCAGGAAAATACTATTTTCTTATCAAAATGATCAAATGTTGATATTTCTTTGTACTAAAAAAGGACTATGGTGGAGTGACAAAGTTGTTGAAGCATTATTGAAGTAAGTTTTACAAGAAAATACTATTTCAGTGTTTCTACTCGATTTTCACAATTAAGCCAGTGTGTTACTTGCTATTTCTTTGCTATACACACACACACACACACACACACACACACACACACACACACACACACACACACACACACACATATATATATATATATATATATATATATATATATATATTTCTGAGTGAAAATTGTTCCAAAGTCAGTTTCATACCATTGTTCCTCTATTGTTATAAGTGTGAACACAGTAGCCAAAGTAATACAAAAATTCAAAAAAGAATGGACTAAAAATCAGGCTTGTGCTTTAGAGTTTCATTCCGTGGTATTTGCAAAGAAAAGAATAGGAAAATGCTATTTTCACAAGCATGTAAAAATGCTCCATTTTCATACGAGCTCAGTTACCGGATATTTGCGTGCTCTGCCATCTGAATAAGGATCCTCATGTTGCAGCACAGTCAGAATGGAGATCAGTCTTGCTGTCTCCACACTCATCTTCTGCTCCGCAGGAGGCTCTCCATCAAAGGTAACCAATAAGTTAACATTTATAATTAGGAATAATGCAAGTTTAGAGAATGTTGGAAGTAAAAACTTTGAAAGAACACAGATTCTTTTATGCTAATGCAGATAAACAGACCATGTTTTTAGTGATAAATTGTAGTGAAATACATTTTAATACATTATAACAATATATTCATCTTATAATTGCTTATAGCTTTAAGTCTTTTTTTTTTCTTCATTTTTTCTTTTCAGTCTGGAGCACTGATAAAAGTACTTCAAGTTTCCATAATTTTACATTAACATTTATGCATTTGTGAAATTTTAAAGTAAAATACAAATTAATATGCTCTTTCTTCTATTCCAATCAATCCTGCTATTATTTAATCATTATTTTCTGTTTTATGCATCATGTTTTATTTATTTCAGTGAACAAGCCCATGAGCATCAGAGATGATCCAGAAAATGTTTCATCTACTTTGTTTATTAGGTGAGTTTGTGACTGAATGAATGTGAATCTAACTAGTTTGCATTAGTTGATCAGCATTTATCAATTTAATATCAAGAATTATATGCACTGGACTGGGTGTGATTTGTATGCATTTTCCCCACAAGAGAAAAAAAAAAGTTTATTTTTTTTATTTTTTAATGTAAATCATTTTATAACAAAAAAAAGTCATAATTATAACATAAAAACTAAAACCAACAATTATTACAAAAATAATAACTACAACTTCTTAATAACATAATTTTGACTTTTTATGTCATAATTATGATTTACCAATTTTTTTTGTTTGTTTGTTTTTTTGTTATCCTCACATTATATCTGGGCTGATTTAAGATCAGATTTACGTTCCATCCAGAACTGATCATCACTGGAATTACAGATCAGAAACTAAATGCTTATTTTAATGCTGTGCTGTCGACAGGACTTTTCTCGAAGACTTTCTGCTACTTTACTCTGATCCAAGAACCAAAGACCTGGACCGAAGCCCAATCGTACTGCAAGAAGTATAACACAGATCTGGCTACGATTCAAAGCGATGAAGACCGATATAAGATACAGGAGATCGCAATCTCCATGAAATTTCAAGATAGGGCCTGGATGGGACTGTATGATGGTGTATTTGCTTGGCGCTGGTCTTATCGAGATCTGAACATAGACTATATGAATTGGGAGCCAACAGAAGAAACGACCTCCAGCACTCAGAGGAAGTGTGGCGTGATTAGAGACACTGGAAACTGGCATGTCGCATCTTGTGAGGAACAAAAACCCTCTTTTTGCTACAATGGTAAGACTTCTTTATGGGGTTATGAATTATGTCTTTTGCTTCATCATCTGGCTATCTCATTGTTTAAGCTGATTTGCATTTGTAAGCATTGCTCACGTTCATGCATTTGGCAGATACTTTTCTCCAAATTGAGTTGCATTGCACTGGAGGTGAATATCTTATCAGTTCGTGCATCATTCTCTACAGTTTGAGTCTGTGCATATGATTGCACTCAAACTTCACTGAATTAATGGCAAACATGAATTCTGACTCAGAATTGCATAATTATGACTATAAAAACTCAGAATTTTGAGATAATTGCAGGACAAATGTCAAAATTCTGAGGGGGGAAAAATCACAACTACATTTTTATTGTTATCTAATGGCACAGAAACAATCTTTCAGGCAAAAATAAAAAAAAACTTCTTACACATTTGATATTAAACCTTTTCCCCCTCCAAGGCTCAAAGGCTGACTGTCAAATCATGATTGTATGAGCAGTTCAAACTGCTTTCAAGCAGATATGTCTTTGTTCTGACCACAACACTGAATCCTTCCAGGAAAGAGCCTTGAAAGCACATTTGTTTTCAATGACGCTGAACTGACCTGGCGCAATGCTCAACTGTACTGCCGGAGAAAACACGTCGATCTGGCCTACATTAGTGATGGCTTTGAGAACAGCGCTCTGGTTCAACTTTTTCCACCCAAGTACTCTCAGTCTGAGGCCTGGATCGGCTTGTCCAAAAACCTGTGGCTGTGGTCAGACCAGAGCAAAGTCTCCTGGACATCTGTGAAGTGGGCCGAAGGACAGCCGGATAATACCAATGGCAATGAAAAGTGCGGCTTTGTCCGTGAGACTGGATTGATAGGAGATGAAGATTGCTTGCATCCCTTACCTTTCTTCTGCAGTGAGTTTTATTTCTGCTTTAAATAAACTGGATAAAATAAAATAAAATAAACAGATAAACTGGAGTCAATGACTGTACAGAAAAGATAAACATCATCTGAAGTCGCAAAGATTTTCCAGATTTAACTTGAGATAATGCAAATATCCAAGTTGTTATTTAATGCAACTTCACATTTCAAGCTGACTATAAACTTAAATTATAAGAGAATTTTTTAGTATTCATAATAAATGCAAGATCACTTTCAGGACGTTTTATTTCATAACACAACAAATTACTATTTAAAAAGTAATTTTCAGTCATAACACAACAAATCACTGTTAAAAAGTATAATAATTAATAGTGAGTTTAATCTTAACTTTAATGTTTAAAGAACCAGATCAGATACACAGTATTTCAATCAATTACTGTAAAAAAAAAAATAGGCCTATATATAGTATTAAAATATCCATAAATATAGGCAGCATTTTAAAACACAGAACAGTCATTTCTTTCAGCAAAATACCGTATTCATATTTTTACTATGAAGTCATCATTTTAGTAATTTTTTTGTAAATTACTGTTAAAAGTATGACAATTCATAATCAAGAATATACACTTTTTTACAGTGCAAGTTAGTATGACAACAAATGGTGCTCTCCTAATTGTTCTTTTAAATGTTTGTGTTTTGATGTTTCTGTAAGCTAAACGAGTGAACATACAGCTGGTGAGACTCGCTGTGAAATCAGCTGGATTTCTGAATGAATCTGCAGTGATGAAGGCCATAGAGAAGAAGGTGAGATATGCTGCATGTATGTGCACGACGACAGATTGACCTCGTTCACTGATCCCAGATGAACTCTGCTCTCCAGATCAATCAGATCCTCTCAGATCAGCAGATGGATGCTGGATCCAGCGTGACATGGAGAGTCCAGCCTGATGGGCAGATCTTCACACAGCGGCGGGAACGAAACACACCAAAAACCATGACATGTGGACAATGATTCACTGCTGTGCTTTTATTATTTTCTGATGATTTTATTAGCTTAAAGAGTCTTTATAGTTATTTTTAAGAATGGGCATTTCAAGTCATGTTATACTATAACATAAAACAAATGGTCGGTCATTTTAAATTTAAGATCTAATTGAAAAATACAAGTATGAAACATATGTGAAATATACTGATTGCACTCAATTTGCAATAGAACTGCATTCCCCAGTGAAGACCCCATTAGCTTACTGCCCATCTTGTTATGAATAAATCATATTTTTATCGCTTCACTTATACAGAAAATAGATTCTGAAAGTAGTTGAGTAATTAATTACTGTTTGGCTAGAAAGACACTGTACAAGTACAGTAATACTGCTGGAACTTCATGTGATTATATTATGGAATTACTTATTATTTCACATTTATTTTATTCTGTTGTCATAATTCAACCTTTGTAAAATTTAGAATAATGATAATATCTAGAATAATATTAATAGCATAATAAGCCTGTATAATGTAGGTTCATGTTACCTTTCAAGGGAACTTCGAACTGCGTCCTCTAGGGGTCGCTATGGGGAACACCTCGTCGTGACCCGTGTCTGAAGCATACATTGAAAAAACCGGCGACAGCCTCTGACGTCACTACCAGCGCGACTATAAACAGGCACCGGAAAAACACGTCATTCTCTTCTTCGTCTTCACTGACTGTTTTGTTTGAAGCGTGCATCTGAAAGAACCGATAAGAGCGCTCTTTCTCTGTCTATCATGGCGACTACTAGCAAGCGTTTAGACAATGTCACAATCCGTGTCTGCGTTATTTGACACCCGAAGACACACACGATCTTTGCGTCATTTGTTTGGGTAAGGAGCACACACGCGATGTCTTTGAGGAGGCAATCTGCGTGCATTGTGAGCGTTTTTTCAAGGAAAAAGCTCCGCTCTCGTTCGTCTCTCTTTCCGAGAAAAAAAAAAAGGCAGCCATCTGCTTCCCGCGGTTCAGGACCCGCCGCTGCTGAGGCACCGACGAGAATGAGCTCGTGATAATTTCAGGTTGATCTGTCTGAATAATTTCGAGAGGGACTTTCCCTTTCGCGCTCGTCGGCGGGGGACAAGAGAGAGCCTCGGGAGGATAATGTTATATCTTTAACACTTTCTGATACTGAGGTTAGTGCTCTGCAGGAAAATCTTGCTTAAATGGCAAGGCATACGCAGCAGCAGGTCAGGCTGTGGCTTTATTACACACGATGGTGGTGCTTCAAGCATATCAGACTGATCTGCTAAGAGACCTGGATAGAGGCGAAGGCCTTTTTCCTGATCAGGTAGCCGAGCTGCGCCGCACCACAGATCTCACTCCAGGCTACCAAGCATGGCCATGGTGGTAGCAGAGAGACTTCTGTGGATGAACCTGGCAGACATCGGGAAGAAAGAAAAGGCTTTCTTATCGATGCTCAGGTTTTGCCTTCTGAACTTGTCGGTATTTCCGTTGAGACGGTGATCGAGAAGTTCGGGGAGAAGAAAGCATACTCCGCTGCTTTCAGATCCTTCCTTCCACGAAGGTCCAGGTCTGAGCCCAAAGAACATAGAGGTCCTGGACTGTCTCGATCTGAGGATCAAAGATGGGCACAGAAGGCTAGTGTCGCGACTCGCGCTCCTCCCCCATCTGCGGGCAAGGGTAAGAGGAATTGTGGGTCACAAGGAGGTAAGCAGAACCTAAGGGATGTGATCCAGACGAGGCAGCGTTTTCGTCTGAATCAGAGCGATACTGATGTATCTACTCGTTCCCTTTAGGGATTTTTAACTTCTGCTTTTATCCTCCCCTTCCTAATTGCCCTGTAACCACCAGCTCTCCACCTGATCGAGGTTAGGTGGAAACCTCTCGCATAACAGTCTACTATGCTGGACCTATAATGTTTTTGGCTGGTTCTCTGTTCATAGCAACCACCTTACTGATGGTCCGGACTAAAAGGAGGCGCCCCTTGAGGGGGGCTCCAGCGCAGGAGGGTGGGAATAACCCTTTCTGTATATACTTATGTGTAAATTGCTGGTGGTTATGTGTCTACTAATAAACTCTGTGAGTTTCCTTTGCAGTGCTCAGTTACAGTGTTTACTAAACACTCGTCAGCACCAGCCATCCGGCTTCATGTTCCAGTATTAGGCGGCTGAGATCACAGGGTTTCTGCGGGAGCCTCCTTGATCATCAGGCCTGGCACAGCACTGCAGGGAATTTCATGGATGTCCGACCAGGTCACCCTGAGGGGTCTCCTGGCCGCTTAGCTGTGCTGTCGCATCCAGCGGGAAGTGAAGGTGGCAGGTACAGAAGTCTTCTTGTATATGCTGCCTCAGATGATGCTCCCCTTGCTAGAGGTTTGTAAAATTTGAGCTTGCATCTCCCGTGCGGTTCAACGCCTCTGCGATGCTTAGGAATCTTAAGGTACACACGCTAAGCTCTGTGCACTTTCTAAAAATCCACGTATTGGTAAGTGTGCACGCAAGACTGTATGGTGAGGGGTTCGCGCGGTTGCTTCGTGCCCTTTCTTGAGTTGGTAAAAGCCCCATTCATCTTGGGCACCACTCCACCTATGTATCCTTGGATACCTATCTAAACAGGGTGTTGCTACTGGAGATCTGTTGAGACAGCTCCTTCAGCAAGCTTTTGCAAGAGCAAGCGGTAGCCCCTGTGTGACAGGCAAGACTTATTATAAAATGCTAGGTTCTTAGCCGTATCCCTTTAAAGGAATCTTTCCTGATTCCAAGCCTTCAGCTCTACCCCGGGCCGAGGCCCTAACAATTAAGTTGGGTATGTAGCTTAGGCCTTTGGCCATAAGGGGTACTGTCACAGACAGCCATCTAAACGTTCCAGGGGCAACTCCCATGGAAATGGTAGAGTTGATACTTAGTGTTCGCCATGATTTTGGCCTGCACTCCCCTCAACATGGCGGCGTAGGTATACTGTTCCCCATAGCGACCACTAGAGGACACAGTTCGAAGTTCCCTTGAAAGGGAACGTCTCAGGTTACGAATGTAACCATGGTTCCCTGAGTAGGGAACGAGACACTGCGTCCTCTAGCTCCCTGCCATGCTTCGGACGCAAGCTTCAGACGAAGAAGTGAATGACGTGTTCTCCCGGTGCCTGTTTATAGTCACGCCGGTAGTGATGTCAGAGGCTGTCGCCGGCCAACTCGTTGGTGTTTTTTCAATGTATGCTTCAGACACTGGTCACAACGAGGTGTTCCCCATAGCGACCCCTAGAGGACGCAGTGTCTCGTTCCATACTCAGGGAACCATGGTTACATTCGTAACCTGAGACGTTTTTCAAAGACCTTTTCACACTACAGTATATTGAGATAAAGTTCCTTCATGTTTTTCTCCCTTTTGATCATTTCATATACAGGGGAAACCTGATAATCATACACTTTAAGAAATACTTGATTCACATTAAACTAAAACAAAAGGAAATGAACTGCATGATGTCCTTTATGACTTTGGTACAATATTGTGCGAGTAAATGACATAAATAATGTTCTCAATATTAAAATATCTGCAAATCCATAACTAAGCTTGTCTATTCTTTACAAAGAATATATTCCTTCCTTTTCTTTCTTTGTATTAGTTCTAAATCTTTTTTATTTATGTCTTTTGGAAAGCACTGTCAGAATCTTGCAGGACAGCATTAACTCATCTGTCAGATAAAAGGGCCTTGATAACCATCAACATTATTTAGACAGTTGTTTAGACAGTAGAAAGTGACTGTTTACTGCCCTCTTATGGTTAGGCAGAGAAAGTGGCTAAATTATGTTGGTTAAAATCAAACAAAAAAACAAACAAACAAACAAACAAAAACTAGGTTAGAAATAGGAACAAACAAATAAACCTCGCTGCATAAAATTCTTCACTATTGAATAACCAAAGCCAGTGAGTTTGGAGGCAAGTGAATTAATGCTGAGATCAGATGACATTAAATAACTTTCTGATGTATGGCTTGTGATGTTGAATATAGAAATGTCAATGTTGAAAAGGTTCTGAGTTTGTAAAAAGTGTGTTTATTCCCAAAAGCTGAGCTCTCCTATTCAGACTATAGATTCGGGTATAATAAAGAGAAGATTATATTTCATTTGTTTGATGTTTGAGAGAACAAAACTACATACATTTTATAACAGATAAATGAAATGTGCATGTTTTGTTTTTTTTTTCTTTTACATGATTCCCAGTCATTTTTGTTCACAACGAAAAGCTGAATCTTTCAATTTGCACGCACAGACAATGATCAAAACACCCGTGTTTTGAATTGGAATTTGTAGATTAATAGTCACAAATGACAATCACACAAAGGAAATGACATACACAAATGTTTATGACATATTTACTTTTGCACTTTACTTCAGTTTCGCTGCACAACGTCAAGTCGTCACTTACAACCTCTCAGATCGGCAGTATAAGTTCAAATCCTAGCGCTCTGACTTTTGCTAATCTTTTTGCAGTATTCCTGTTGCAAAACTTACTTGTGCACTTGTATATGCAGATGTGAGAGAGCAGAGCCGGGGGCGGGGCTGTGGTCCGAATGAAGACATTTTATTGGTCGATGCCTGACCAATGAACAACGCAAGCCATCGCGACTCGCCAAGAAAGAAATTTGTGTTTTATGCATATGTATCAGTTATTTGTAAAACACTGCAAACTGTTTTCACATAATCTCTTCAAATTAACTAAACAGGACTGAGCTAAAATGTAGTACAGTTATTTTAGTGGTTAAAAGTTACACTTAAGATGTTTGATCATATTTGACTGCCAAGGAGTATGAGAATATAATGCTGTTTCATTCCCCAGGAATAAAATGCTATTGTAAAGCGTAGTCAGCGTAGTTATCCACAATCAATGCACATTAGGTTTTAATAATTACTAGAAATCGCTGCAAATATAGTGAAACTGCTGTCTTTCCTGATTAATCCCATTCAAACATATTGACAGTGCCAGATGTTTAGTTCTATTGATAGCTCCATGAACCACGTGACCGCGTTGCGGTGAGGGACACACAGAGCCTGTGGCAGGGGATACAGACCATTACAGACTACAAGCCCCCACCACGGACCTGTGACAGCAACATCTCTCTGCTGAACGAGTTGAACACCTTCTTCGCTCACTTTGAGAAACAAAACTGCTGCACTGCACAGAAGACTCCACCTCCTCCCGGTGACCAGGTGATGACGCTGACCCCAGACAGCGTGAGGAGATCCTTCAGCAGGATCAATGCACGCAAAGCTCCGCGACCTGACAACATTCCTGGGCGTGTACTGAGAGACTGTGCAGCAGAACTCTCTGATGTCTTTACTGACATTTCAACATCTCACTTAGTCAGGCTGTTGTTCCTACATGCTTCAAAACTACCACCATCATTCCAGTCCTGAAGAAGCCGTCTCCATCCTGCTTCAATGACTACTATCCTGTTGCACTTACTCCCATCCTTATGAAGTGCTTTGAACGACTAGTCATGCACCACATCAAGTCTGCCCTCCCTCCCTCCCTAGACCCATTCCAGTTTGCATATCGGTCCAACCGGTCGACCAATGATGCCAACGCCACTACCCTCCACTCAGCAGTCACACATACAGACAAAAAGGACTCATACGTCAGAATGCTGTTCATAGACTTCAGTTCAGCATTCAACACAATCATCCCTCAACAGCTCATTCACAAACTGGTCGAGCTGGGGCTCAACACTTCGCTGTGCAACTGGCTGTTGGACTTTCTGACTGGAAGACCTCAGGCAGTACGTGTCGGCAGCAACACATCCAGCACCATCACACTGAACACTGGGGCCCCCCAAGGATGTGTGCTGAGCCCCCTCCTCTTCACTCTGCTGACCCACGACTGCACACCATCACACAACTCCAATCTCTTTATTAAGTTTGTGGATGACACAACTGTGGTGGGTCTCATTAGCAACAGAGATGAGACAAACTACAGGAGTGAGGTGAGCTGCCTGGCCAGATGGTGCAGTGACAACAATCTCTCTCTGAACATGGAGAAGAAGAAGGAGATTATTTTTGACTTCAGGAGAGTGCACATTCAACATGCTCCTCTGACCATCAACGGTGTGACTGTGGAGAGAGTGAGCAGCACCAAATTCCTGGGTGTGCACATCACAACTTATTTAACATAAAAAGTTCATTCTAACACTTTTTTGGAAATCTGTAACATTTAAGATGTTACAGATGTTAAGATGTTGATATATATATACTGTTTTTTTCTCTAGAAATGTAATCAAGTAAAAGTACAAGTATCCAGTTTAAATTGTACTTGAATAACGTCTACAAATCCCCCAAAATAATACTTAAGTAAAGTAATCAAGTATTTTACACCTCTGCAAATTGAAAGATTCAGCTTTTCACATCAGAGCTATGAGTGTAAATTTCAACTTACAAATACGAATGTAAATATGACAAGTTCTCACATTCAGATTTTCAACCTCTCGAGTTTAGCTACTGATTTACCTCCATAAGCCACGCCCATAATAGATGTCACCATGACTCTACATTATATGTGCCCCCTGGCATGAATTGTTTCGCTTTACATATTCTTATGAATGTTTATTTGTTTTTGTACTTGTTGCGAGTTGTATAATTGTATAATTTTTGAATAATAATAATAATAATAATAATAATAATAATAATAAACATTATCTGTGCGTAAGACTCTAATACAATTATGAAGTAATTAGCCTATTTTATGATGAATAAATCTTTCAGTGAGTAAAACTGGCTGTGTCTATACACAAAATTATTATATTATCTTTAAATTAATTTTTAAATGATTGTTATTTTAAATTACTGTCCCTGTATCAGTAGGATACTCTTGTAATATTTATGGAGTGTTTTCATGTAGGTTCGGGTTTAATTGAGTCTGTCAGGATGACACGTGACCTACCTGAGCTCGACAGGACAGGTAGGTTCACATAGTTTCGCTCCAGTGAATGTTGAAAGAGGCGCGATCGAGACTCACTGTTACTGTTGCGCGACTCAAAACGGGTCGCTGTGCTTATTTAGCTAGACTATTTATTTGTGTGAAATAAGTTTGGTGAGTGGTTTATTTCGTCCACACGTTTCCTGTAAGCCTCTCAGAGAACCTCACAGTCGAAATGGTAAGTTTGGTTTATTTAATATGCTCCAAACGAGCAAGAATTAATTAAATAGTGAGCTGCACAATAACTTGTTACTGCTGAACAAAACAACCGCGCGCGTTTCTTTTAATCACAACTTCAATATTTCTACTAAACACAGCGGATGTTGATGTTATAAAGAAATCTTAGTTAGCTAATATGTTGCAGATGCTGGAGACGGTGTAAATACTGTGTATGAGGGTTGATGCTGTTTAGTGATTCAATTCAAGCTTGCTTTTCACGATACGAATCGTTGCAAAGTAACTTTACAGAAAACTAAGTTTCTATACAATATGAGTTAATGCATCTGAGTGAATATCATTCTTTTCACGTGCTCGAATGCCATTAAGATAATTCTCAGACTTTATCAAGGCTAAATTTAGCTGCACATCATCTATGGTGACTCGTGCACATGTGTGGGCTTGTGTATGTCATCGCCGACGTCACGCATTTTGACTTTCTATGCGTCGTCATGCTCGCATTGCTGAAATTCGACTGCTTTTACAACTCTTGATGAGCAAGTGATTAGCACCATTTTGAAGTCGAGACACCACCCTAACCCTCCCAGATGAATAGAGTAAAACAGAGTTAACTATAGCCTAGATATTACTCCCCAGCTCACTGACTGCATTAAAAATACACTGTCTTTAGATCTATAATCAGGCTGAATGATATCTGAGCAAACCCTTCTAGAAAATAATGAAAACTGGTTAAGTTTGGTTTATGTAAGTGCTGCTCAAGCAGAGAAAGAAACGGCTGTAATAGCATTGCAATTGAAATGTGAATATACATAAAGTGCAATAAAATCTGTTGTGTTAATGTTCTGGACGTTATTTAACCTTATTCCATCTTTGCTGTGTTTTTCAAAGGATGGCGATTCACTGTTTGGTGTCTCAGGTCTGATCATGGAGGTGAGACTCTTTCATAAGAAGTAACTTCACTCTAACTGAATATCAAAGTCCAGCCTGTCCATTTTACACACAACTCAAGAAAACTCCTTCCCTTCTTTAGATGAGGATCATTATTTTTGGTTGTAGATGCACGAAAGAAAGAAATAATATAGAAATAATCACTAAAATGTACAAAGATGAACCCGTGTTTGTCGTTTTGCTCTTGATCCAGTCTAAACTCTTTCGTTTTGATTTGCTCTCCGCTAGAATGGGATCAGCAGCATCTCCTGGAATCCTTTCTATTCAAACCCACAGGTATGTATTAATGACCATAAACACTATACCGTCAGTAAGACATTAATACTTTTATTAAAGAAAAATGCATTCACGTGATCAAAAGTGACAGTAAAGATATTCATAATTAGGGGTGTGTGATATGATGATTTTTGATCGTGGACGATAAAAATGTCTCCACGATCTGGTTTTGAAGAAATATGGTAGTATGGTGCTGCAGCGCACATTCCATCATCTGCAGTAATGGAGCCTCCGTCATTTACTGTACAATGCCACATGCACTCACAGCAGTGTTAACTCAGCGGTAGAGTTACGCTCTTATTATTTACATGTGCTTTTAAATGCTTCATTCGCGCGCTGGTCTGACCTGTGCTTTTTCTGAGTGCCGCAGACACCCGAAGCGTGTGCTAAAGCCTGTCAGACAGCGTTGAGAGAAAAACCTATATGTGCCTGTATATTAGATGCGTGCATGCCTATTAAACATGCAGCCTACTGTCATTAAAGGGATAGATCACCCTAAAATGTAATTTCCCTCATTATTTACTCACTGTCACATTTTCCCAAACCTGTATTAATTTCTTTCTTGTGCTGAACACAAAAGAAGATATTTTGAAGAATGTGGGTAACCAAACAGTTGCTGGTCCACATTGAATTTGATATGAGCAAAAAATACTCTGGAAGTCACTGTGGACCAGCAACTGTTCGGTTTTCCACGTTCCTCAAAATAGCATTTATGTTCCGAAGAAGAAAGAAACTCATTCAGGTTTAAAACAACTTTTGAGTGAGTAAATGGTGGTACAAAAAAAACCCCACTATGACATAAATGACAGACAGCTGACAGAATTTGTATTTTTTTGGGCGGGGGTGAACTATTCCTTTAACGTTAATAAAACAAGAAAACAGAGAAAAATCACTCACTGCTCTTGACTGGAAAAACTTAACACAGCTGCTTTAGGAATCAGTTTATATAGTGTATTATTTTTATATTTGTTCATTCAGTTTCTTGAATGCTCTGCTAAATACACCTGTTGTACCTGAAAATAAAGCACTGCTTGTTTTATTTGTATATTATGTGTAGTTGTAGTGTGTATCTTTGTCATTCTTTTATCTTTGTTATTGAAGAATGAGAACAAAAGATTTTTATCTTCGCCCTCTTTGGCCTAAATATCTGCCATTCTTTTTTTTGTTACCTTGAAAGGCTTTGTTTTTTATAATTGGGAAATGAGTTTGGCTTTAATGCTCAGACAACTTGCAAAATAGTAAAACCAACATGACAAAGAATGGTGATAAAATCTTGAATCGTGACATATTTTCCATATCGCCCACCCCTATGTCTAATGTCACAGAAGATTTCAGTTTCAAACTAGATAAAAAAGTTCGTCAAGACAAACTTTAAGTTGGCTTGAGAAAGCCTGAACAGAAAGTTTAAAAAGTTTGGAAAGTTTGAAAAGTTTAAAAAGTTTGAAAAGTTTGAAGTTTGAAGTTTGAAAAGTTTAAGAAGTTTAATTAAGCAAGTGACTAGCATGTCATTAGCATGATTAGCAAAGTTACTAGCATGTTTCTAGCATGATAAGCTAGTTACTAGCATGTTGCTAACATAATTAGCAAGTTACTAGCATGTCGCTAGCATGTTTCTAGCATGATTAGCAAGTGACTAGCATGTTTTAGCATGATTAGCGAGTGACTAGCATGTCGCTAGCATGTTTCTAGCATGATTAGCAAGTGACTAGCATGTCAGTAGCATGTCGCTAGCATGTTTCTAGCATGATTAGCAAATGACTAGCATGTTGCTAGCATGTATTTAGCATGATTAGCAAGTGACTAGCATGTCACTAATATGTTTTTTTAGCATGATTAGCGAGTGAGCGACTAGCATGTCGTTAGCATTTTTCTAGCATGATTAGCAAGTGACTAGCATGTCACTAGCATGATAAGCAAGTTACTAGCATGTCGCTAGCATGTTTCTAGCATGATTAGCAAGTGACTAGCATGTCAGTAGCATGATTAGCAAGTTACTAGCATGTCACTAGCATGTTTCTAGCATGATTAGCATGTGACTAGCATGTCACTAGCATTTCACTAGCATGTTTTTAGCATGATTAGCGAGTGACTAACATGTCGCTAGCATGTTTCTAGCATGATTAGCAAATGACGAGCATGTCGCTAGCATGTTTTTTAGCATGATTAGCAAGTGACTACCATGGTCGCTACCATGTTTTTAGCATGATTAGCCGGTGACTAGCATGTCGCTAGCATGTTTCTAGCATGATTAGCAAGTGACTAGCATGTTGCTAGCATGATTAGCGAGTTACTAGCATGTCGTTAGCATGTTTCTAGCATGATTAGCGAGTGACTAGCATGTTGCTAGCATGTTTTTTAGCATGATTAGCGAGTGACTAGCATGTCGCTAGCATGTTTCTAGCCATGATTAGCAAGTGACTAGCATGTCGCTAGCATGTTTCTATTCTAGCATGATTAGCGAGTGACTAGCATGTCGCTAGCATGTTTTTAGCATGATTAGCGAGTTACTAGCATGTCGCTAGCATGTTTTAAGCATGCATGATTTAGCGAGGACTAGCATGTCGCTAGCATGCATGTTTCTAGCATGATTAGCGAGTTACAAGCATGTCGCTAGCATGTTTCTAGCATGATTAGCGAGTTACTAGCATGTCGCTAGCATGTTTCTAGTATGATTAGCGAGTGACTAGCATGTCGCTAGCATGTTTTTAGCATGATTAGCGAGTGACTAGCATGTTTCTAACATTATTAGCATGTTGCTAGGATAGATAGATAGATAGATAGATAGATAGATAGATAGATAGATAGATAGATAGATAGATAGATAGATAGAAAGAAACAGTCTGGAGATAGATAGATAGATAGATAGATAGATAGATAGATAGATAGATAGATAGATAGATAGATAGATAGATAGGATAGATAGAGAGAAAGAAACAGTCTGGAGATAGATAGATAATAGATAGATAGATAGATAGATAGATAGATAGATAGATAGATAGATAGATAGAGGTCCAGATAGAGATAAAAAAAAAAAAAAAAAAAAAAATAATAGATAGATAGATAGATAGATAGATAGATAGATAGAGTCAGATGATAGATAGATAGATAGATAGATAGATAGATAGATAGATAGATAGATAGATAGATAGATAGATAGATAGATAGATAGATTAGAAATATTAGATAGATGAGTTTGAATGAGTTTAAATTGATTAGAAAATAGTACATAGAAGCGAAGCTTGATTGAGTCTAATGGGGTTTAGTTTGTTTAGTTTTGAATTTTGACAGTTGGAGCTTGGCTCATCTGAACATTCCGTCAATAAAAGTCTATGGGATAGTTTTTTTATGATTTTTAATCTTCATTTTTATGAAAAAACAATAAGTCTGATCAGTTAGAAAAAATCCGATATAGCACACCCCGCGAGATCAGTCAGAAGAGCTGGGCTGAGTTTGAAGTCTGTAGAGTTAAAGCTCTAGGAGGAGTTAGAGTCAGAAATTTTAGTCTCAGAAAAAGAATAATAATAATAACTAGAATGTACATTTCCTGAAGACAATGTGAGTGGTGCTTGCAGTGGCAAAATTCGGCCCTGTAGCCACCCATGATGTCTGTGTGAAGTTGTGGAGTCGAGATATAAGTAGTTTATATTGCTTTATGCTAAATAAATTAAAAAAAATGGCTGCTATGGTGTGGCTGCATAGTATATGAGGTGATATTTAAAGACTATTTGCCAACCTGAATCCAAAAAGCAAGATCCAGTGATTCTATATTGTTGTTTTGCTGAGATACAGCTTTTAAATGTTGTTAAACAGTTGCTAGGGTGCTTAAAGTGGTTACTAGGGCGTGGCTATAAAGTAGTTATGTCACTACTTATGGACTGCTTGATAGGCCGAGTCAAAAGAGCCCACTCCCAAGCCTCTATGTCCTTTCTGATCCAAAGATATGATGTCAGATAATTTTTCCAATGTTAAGTCTATGGGATATTTTCACACATTTTTTTCGCCCGCTGTACGAATATCGTACATCCGATTGCTTAGAAAAGTCATAGCACACCTCTCCTCAATAAGCCGCACGATTTGACACCTCATTCATGAGACTACGACAAACAGTGCAGGAGGAGTAGCACGCCAAAAGTTTTTCAGGGCGAATAGTAATAGTAACACTAGAATGTACATTTCCTGAAGAAAATGTGAGTGGTGCTTGCAGTGGCAAAACTCGGCCCTCAGTTGCTTAGGTCTTTTTATAGAGTTCATAGCCTGATTTATCACTCAGCTAATCACTATTAGCATGTAGCTATTCACTGCTAGCATGACCAGCATGTTGGAATTCCAGTTTGCTAGCATGAGTCAAAAGAGCCAACCGCCATGTCTTTACGATGTTCTGATTCAGAGATATAGGTCTTGCAAAACGGTTGCTAGGGTACTCTGTTTGGTTGCTAGGCAGTGGCCTAACAGCTCCCAATGATGATACTCCAAAGGATGCTTGACAATATAAGCCAACCCCCATGTCTCTAGGATGTTTTGATGCAGAGCGATAGGTCTTGCAAAACGGTTGCTAGGGTACTCTGTTTGGTTGCTAGGGACTGGCTTGGCAGCTGGGAATGATGGCTGCTTTCCAGTATGAATGATATAAACCAACCCCCATGCCTTTATGATATTCAGATTTGAAGATATCCCTCTATGCTTTGGGTTGCTAGGGTGCTCTAAATGGTTGCTAGGGCGTGGCAATGAAGTGTTGAAGGTGATTCTTGATTGGTCGTTTGCTGCCCCAAGTCAAACTAGGCCACCCTCATGTTTCTATGACTCTTCTATGCAAAGATATAAATTTGATCTTTTTCAATGGAAGTCTATGGAGCTTGTTACTAAGGGGCCCTAAATGGTTGCTAGGGCGTGGCTTGACTGCTTCACAATGATCCTGATAGACTGATTGGTTGTCTGAGTAAAAATGAGCCCACCCCCATGTCTCTATGACATTGTGATCCAGAGTTATGTTAATGCAAAAACTCCTAGGTAAAGTACCATAGTAGGAAAAACGCGCTGTTTCATGGGCGATCCCTCACCATAGTATGTCTATGGGGGCAACTTTGGGGGTCTCTTGCGCCCCAGGGGTACAACTTATACCCCACTGCGGGGTATGTTCTCGCACAGCCTGATAGCCTCTCCAAATGTGTTGATTCACATGTTTCTGCCAAATTCTCTCTCCGAGCTACGATCCGTCAAAGTCGGCCCGCAATGCATTGTCTATGCGATTTTTCGGGCGATATTTCGCCCGGTTTGCGAACATCGTACGCCCGATCGCTTATAAAAGTCATAGCACACCATTCCCGAATAGGCCGCACGATTTGACGCCTCTTTTGCGGGTCTGTGACAAAAACTCCGGGACTAGTTACGCGCCGAAGTTTTGGCGGAAGAAAAATAAGAATAAGAATAAGAATAAGAATAAGAATAATAATAAGTATGGAGCATAGTAATAGTGATGCTTTGCCTTCGGCAAGCACCACTAATAATAAGTTTAAATAGTAGATCAGTAAGTTGGCTTTCTCAAGCCAACTTAATAAATGCTGTTCTTTTGAACTTTCTATTCATCTGTGAATCCTGAAAAAAATAAAATTTATCACGGTTTGCACAAAAACATGAAGCAGCAAAACTGTTTTATAATAATCAGAAATGTTTCTTGAGCAGCAAATCGGCATATTAGAATGATTTCTGAAGATCATGTGACACTGAAGACTGGAGTAATGATGCTGAAAATACAGCTGCACATAACAGGAATAAATTACAGATTAACAGAGATTCACACAGAAAACAGATGTTTTAAGTGATTACAATTTTTCACTGTATGACATTTTAGATGCACTTGTTTCTTTGCATTTAATAAAATACTTTGATTCTCAGAGTCCAGGGAATGGAGATCAAGATGCTATCGACACAATCAGAGAAAATCATTCTGATCAGGTGAGCTTGAAATAAAACCGAATGAAGCTTTACATCGCAGCTAAAAGTTGAGTTTTATTTCAGATCTCATACGGCATTGAGATCCTTACCTGCTCTGTTGAATCTGCTTGTATTTGCAGGACTATGATGTGAAAACGGAGAACAATGTGTTGCCAAACATGACGAGTTTAACCAAAACTCATCACCCGGCTGAGTTTTCAGACCATCCTTTTCCAGCTTCAGACGGGGTTTTGTTTTCTCCGCCTGATTTTTATAAAGACGACACGCCGATTGGCTTCCGAAGCACGTCAGCGGCAGGCACACGGAGTGAAGAGACAGACATTTTCCAGCCTTTTAAAGAGAAGGCAGACACTGATGTGACACACAGCAGCTCAGCCAATCAGAACGCAGAATCCTGGCCTTCGTCCAATCAGAGGGATCCCCTCCTGGAATTCATCCTCTCCAGAGGGAAGAACTTCCCAGCTCCACCATCTGAAACCATCAGCGTTCTCCAAGAAACCTCCACTAAAGCAGACGGTTTCCTCAAAACTCCTTCAGTGTCCACCTCGCCGTTCGTTTCTAATACCAACGATATTTTCAAGACATCCTCGTCCAGCGCAGGATCCAAGGTCCCCGACATCCAGTCGTTCGATCCTCTGTTCGCCCCTCAGGATGAAGTTCAGTGCACTCAGAAGAGCGCTGATCTACTGTTCACCCGTCAGGAGGACGCTGCTGCGTCTCACGGTCAAGAGACGCCAGCTTTAGCAACACCTTCCACAAGCATCTCAAATGGAGATCTGGTGAGAAACAGACGGCTATCAAATGATAGTTTTGTGGCTTTTAGTCCATATCTGTTCATTTTAAGCCCATCTGGATTCTAGCTTGTATGCTCAGATCAGAGTTATTTTAGTATATTTGAGAAAATATTAGGGTGAATTTAGGTATTTTGTATTTATTTAATTTTTTTTTACATTGAGATGACTAGGACAAAATTGTACTCAATTAACTCTATTATTTTTATAGATTTTTTATTTTTTTATTGTTTTAGTGAAAATATTAAGATAAACTAAATGAAGATGAGAAATGTTGCTTTGGCAACTAGCTGAAATAAAATCGTTATTGTATAGTTTTATTTAACTATAATATTCCAGACTCACATATACTCATGTAAAATATACAGTTTTTCTCCTCCAAACCAAAATATTGATTATATGTGTACATATTTGGGCAATAAAATGCTTTCTAGAAATGCATTTCAGCAGGAAATACACTAAAAGTCAAAAGTTTTTGAACAGTAAGATTTTTGATGTTTTTTAAAGTCTCTTCTGCTCATCAAGCCTGCATTTACTTTAATATGCTGATTTGCTGCTCAAGAAACATTTTTTATTATGATGTTGAAAACAGCTGAGTAGAATTTTTTTCAGGTTTATTTGAAGAATAGAAAGTTTATGTAAAATAGAAATCTTTTGTAACATTACAAATGCATTTATCATCACTTTTGATGAATATAAAACCATCGTTGATGAACCATCGTTGCGAAATAAAGGTACTAATTTCTATAACCCCCAAAACAAAAACAAAAAAATTATACTGACTTCAAGCTTTTGAATGGAGGTATATAGTATATAATGTTACAAAAGCTTTTTATTTCACATAAATGCTGATCTTTGGACCTTTCTATTCATCAAACAATCCTGAAAAAAAAAAAAAAACATCTTTAATATTAATAAAAATAATAATAATAATCAGAAATGTTTCTTGAGCAGCGAATCATCATATTATACTGATTTCTGAAGATCATGTGACACTGAAGACTGGAGTAAAGATGCTGAAAATACACAGAGATTCTGTCCCACAGAGATTCACACAGAAAGCACTTATTTTAAACTGTAAAAATTTGTCACAATATTACTGTTTTTGCTGTATTTTAGATCAAATCAATTTAATTCTTAAAAAAACAAACAAACATGACAAATCTTGCTGTTTGGAAAGCTTTGACTGGTGATGTACATCTAAACCTGCGCTCATCAGATCTTCAGGGCTTTATTAGACTCTATTATTTCTTCCCCTAATCTGAATGTGGAATATGTTCTTGTTGTAGATGTTCAGGAGGCGTCCGCCCAGAGCTGCTCCCCGCAGTAAACCCCCGAAGCACCTCCTCCAGCCTCCTGCTCTCTCTCAGGTACTGTAGCTCTCCTTCAGTCTCACTGTCACCTCTTTCATTCTCTCTGTTTCTCCGGGAGATGAGCTCAAAGCTAATGTTTATCTCTGAGGATCTCCAGCGTCTGATGTTATTTGATGATAACTGCTGCCACTCGTTCTTCAGATCAGATCCAGACTAGTTCATTATTTCGCTTTTTTTCTCTCTTCTTTGCTTTTCACGTCGTCTTTTCTTATAGCTACAATAACATGACATGTAAACGCAGAAAAAAACATCTCCACATAGAATTACAAATCAGGAAGATTCCCCTCTGATTGCTGAACAGTTCTCACACGTAGGTTGTATGTATTTCCCTCACTCTGTTGTTATTGCATGTTTGAACTCGCAGTGAATGAGATCTTGATCTGTTATCACGTGTGGTCTGTGTGTTGATGCCTGAGCTATCAAACTCCAGATTGACGGTGTGAAATGTTTGTGAAATGTTCGCTATGCTCAACACGGTGATGAAAGGTGTTGTTATGATCTGTCAGATCACGTCGCCTGTGGTGGAGAGAGATCCGCTGGTTTATGAGGACGTTCTTCTCATCGGTCAGGTTTGTGTGCTGCATTTAAGCCAGTCCCTGCGTTTCACCAACTACAGCCTGTTTTTGTTGTTGTTTTTTTCTCCCCTCAATCATTATTTTACAATCTCAAATTGACATGTTTTAGTTGGTTTGGGGATAAAAAAAAATACAATTAATAATAATAATAATAATAATAATAATAATAATAATAATATAAAAGTAATAGAAGAATATATACATTTAATACTTATATTTATGTAATTAATTAAAAAAAATAATACATTATTTATATAAAAATATTGATATAGCCATTTGCAGAATGTGGTTTCTTTAGAATTGGTATACATTTTCCATAATTTGACAATTCTTTAAAAAGACATTTATATATAAAATAAATAAATACAAATATATATATATATATATATATATATATATATATATATATATATATATATATATATATATATATATATATATATATAATTTTATACCAATATTTCTGTTTAATACAATTAATTTATATAAAAATAATGATAGAAACATTTGTAGAATATGGTTTCCTTAAAATTTGTATACATTTGACAATTCTGTAAATAAAAGACATTTATTAAAACAAATAATTGATTAAAAATTAAATACAATAAAATTATATATAAATAATTTAATACAAATATTTGTTTAATTAAAAAAAATAATGTTTGTTTATATAAAATATTGCTAAACATTTGTAGAATTTGGTTTCCTTAGAATTTGTATACATTTTGCATAATTTGACAAATCTGTAAATAAAATATAAATTAAAAAAAAATAAAATAAAAAAAATAATGAATTAATAATAAAATAATCAAATAAAATAAGCATGTTGAATAGTCTCCAGGAGGGGTTTTAACTGGTCCTTCATGTAGCAAGGAAAAACTTTTTTTCTCTTTTTTTTTTTTAAAACCCTGTAGTGGAAGAACCATCCTCATGTGTATTCATATTTCATTGTTATGCATGATTTATAAAACACATATACCTACATACTTCAACCATGATTTACAGGAGAATTGTGTGGAGGACTGGCCTGAACACAGTCCAGAACTTTCTCCAGAATGGAAACCAGTAAGTTGTCATGATCTGAACTCTGGTAGAGCAGACCGGATGCACAAACACACTGAGACTCTCTGTCTGTTGCAGGCTGGCAAGCTCAGGCTTCGCAGAGACTCTGTACGGGTGAGTCGTCCTTCAGATCATTCTCCGTCTGAATGCAGATCAGCGGGAAGTAAGACTGTTGTTAACTGAAATAAAGGTGGACAAGTTATTCCAAGGCAACATTTCTCATTTTTGCTTTGGTAAAGTTGAACACTAAAATTACTAACTGGAAATAAATAATTAATTTTTTTTTTTTTTTTTTTTTTTTTTAATTTTAGTATCACTAGTATAGTATTATAGTTAATATTTTAATATAATATTATAGTTAATATAATGTTTATTTTAATTCAAGTAACAAATTTATAATTTTTTAGTTTATTGATAATACAATTTAAATAAATTGAAAAAAAGCAAATAAAAACTGACAAAAGCACATAACAAAAAAAAGAGAAGAAATTTAATTGAGTAATAAAAAAAACAATGAAAATATAATAATAATAATAATAATAATAATAATAATAATAATAATAATAATAATCATAAATAAGCGATTTATTAAATAAATAATTTGATGGCTAAACAAAATTGTCAATTTGAAAACCGATAGTAAATTGAAAGCTGAAAATATAAAAAATATAATCTAATATATAAAATATCAATAAAAAAATAGATTAGTATATAAATATTACTAAAATGTCACTGATGTAGTTCAAAACTTCTTAAATGGAGACCCAAATCATTAAACCAAAATAAATAAATTAATAAAGCATGTAAAATCAAACATATTTAATTTTATAGTAAATAAAATAAATACAAAAGATAATATTAATCTCTGCAGGCAATTATAGACCTCCCCAAACATTGTAGTTGACATGTTTATCCTGGGCACAGTCTAGTTTAATTCATGTAGTCGGGTGTTTTCTTGTGCCTTTTGTTGGTGTGTTTCAGATGAAGAGGTTGTGAAATGCACTACAATCCTCTGAATACATGAGCAAACACATAGTAATGTCCTGGCAGCCGCCCAAAACACGAGCAAACATCTGTCACGTTATCAAAATCTTTTTCATAACACTGTTGACTTTTGGCACTAGATTTCAGACGCGTCTGATGGAGGCGGTGATGGGCATCTGAAGAAGAACGGGAAGCAGGTATGATGTGAATCAGCGATCTGAGCGTGACTTTGAGTGTGTGTTCGTCCTCCTTCATGTGTGTTTGTGCTGTTCTCCGCTGATCTTTCAGACTCTGGGAAGGAAACTGAGACACTCGCTGCTGATCAGGAGGAGCTCAAAGGTAAATAAAGACACATGATGACAATTCCTAAAGGAGAAGTGTGTGGTTTATCAGCCACTACACTGCAAAAAAATCAGAAAAATTCAATAGTTGTTCAAATAAAATCCATTTAAATTAAATTAAAATTAAAAAGATGCTGGTAATCATCTGTCAGGACATTATCTGTTAAGTTTAAGAACAATTCCTTTAACCCTAAAACACAACATAATGTATGGAAACTCATTTCTGCCACATAGTAAAAATGGAAAACGGTCATTGTGACTTTATATCTAAAAAAAAAAAAAAAAAAAAAAACTTGCAAGAAATAACCTCAGAATTGGGCTCTAATGTAAAACATTACGGCTACAGTCATCATACAATTACAATAATTTAAAATATTTTTTATATTTTTAAATAATTATTTATAAATTATTGTATTTAAATGAAACAAGTGTATTATGTTTTTTTAATAATGTATTATAATTTAATATATGATGTATTTATTGTAATTTATAAATTATAATATAAATAATATATAATGTCTTATATACATCGCGGTATTTTTCAGCTATTTCATTTAATTTAATTCAAACTAAGTTTAGGGTTTTATTTATATATATATATATATATATATATATATATATATATTATATATAGATATATATTATATATAATCTATCTATATATTTATATCATATATATATATTTATATATATATTATATATATATATTATATAATTTTTTTTTTTTTTTTATTTATTTTTTTTTATTATTATTTTTTTTATTCAATTTCCAGATTCATCTCCTGTACACCAATTTTATTATATTGTTTCCAATACTTTTTTCAATGCTCTTTAACCCTGAGACAAAAGGCTGCTAATTTCAAAATTTTGACACAGTTTTCAAATTATGATTATAATAACCCTGTTTATTACTTACAATAAATAAACTCAGAATTGCAGGAAATGAGAAAGTCAAAATTCCAGATTTATATCTCACAGTTAATAACTTGAAATTGAGAAAAAAAAAAGTCAGTATAAAAAGTTGAAATTACCTGACTTTATTCTGTGCTGGAAATATGTTTCCATAACAATGCGATGCCTAATTAAAAATAAGGGTAGCACAACTGTGAAAAATCAGTATGGAAAATCGCTAAAATTTAATTATACTTGGTTTTTTGCATGTTAACCTGGGGAAAAAAATATTATAACATTAAAGAAATGACATGCATAAAAACTCAATGTCTGTGATTTCAGGATAAAACTGGAGATGAAGTGAAGAGCTCAGAGACGAACACACACTCACTGAATCGAGGCTCAAAGGTGAATATCTTCAGATAATACGAGAGGAGGAAATGTCAGTCTCAGGTGTTTGTAGATTTGCAGATCATATTTATTCTTTCTGTTATGATTTCTGTGTTGTGTTAAAGCTCATTAACGGCACGGATAAGTTTTTCGCTCCAGATGAAGAAGAGCAGAATGAAGCTGCGGAGTATAAATCGGTATGAAGCTCGTTATTTCTGAATCATTACAGTTTCAGATTTATGTATTTCATAGCCGATTGTTTTTTTCTCTTAACAGAAGAAACCATCAAAACCCAAGATTATTACACACCGCAGAGGCTCTAAGGTAAAACATGATCTGTATGGATCCATATCGGTTCGTATTTTATTTGAAGAAAAAAAAAACAAACAATAAAACATTTAAACAATATAATATTAATGGTGTGGTGCGGTGCGGGAGAAAAATACTGACATTATGGATTCAGACAGCAATAAAATCACAGACTTACCCCTGTAAATGTTGAAAATTACCCAACGTACCAATGAGAAACAATTACTGTTTAAATACGGCTATAGAAATATACAGTGCTATCGCAAAAACAGAAGTTCAAAGCTTGTTTCTCTGGAAGTCAATGCTATGTATTGTTCAGGTCAATCACATATTCTTGTGGGAAAAGAATCAATCTGAATGAGGAAAGCAATGATAACTTCATAATGCTCTTTCGATGGTTAAAGGGATTTCAGCGCTGCAATGCTTTGATCTCTTTCGTCAGACTCATCTTTAACCTGAATCTGCTCTGCATGTCAGGGTTGTTCAAAGAATTTTCTTGTTTAGAAACTTTACTTCATTTTAGAATGAGTACTAATTCGCTTTTAAAGTCATTCTCTCGCTGCCCCCTACTGGTGTAACTCCGTAACCTTCACTAGAGTCCTTGATAAATGTTAGGCATTTGTTAATGTTCCCAATATTTAAAGTTGACATCAT
Source organism: Cyprinus carpio (assembly GCF_018340385.1). Classification (NCBI taxonomy): domain Eukaryota; kingdom Metazoa; phylum Chordata; class Actinopteri; order Cypriniformes; family Cyprinidae; genus Cyprinus; species Cyprinus carpio. The sequence goes on along the minus strand of NC_056578.1, from coordinate 5,047,443 downwards.
TGCATAGCCTACTTTGCATGTGCTTCACTTTATTTTTGCCATTTTGTTTTATTTGTATATTTTTATTAACCTTTTTAGAAAATTAAAAATATATTTTTAAAAAACAAAAAGTAGTGGTGCTTAAAGTTGTTTAATTTCATTATACAGTATCTGTACGAACCCTGTTATTATAAACCTGTCAATATTTTCCTTCACATTTACATTTAATCATTTAGCAGACACTTTTATCCAAAGCGATTTACAAACAGAAGCAATCAGATGAACAAGAGAGCAACAGTATACAAGTGCTGTGACAAGTCTCAGTTAATCTAGCTTTTTTTAATAGAATGGAATAGAATATAATAGAATAGCATGGAATAGATAAGTGCTAATATTAGTTTGTCAGGTGCTGTCAAAAAAAGATGTGTCTGTAGATGTTTTTTGAAAATGGCCAAAGACTGTTTGAATTGAGATTGGGAAGTCCTTCCACCAGCTGGACACCATCTAGGAAAAGGTCCATCGGAGTGTTTTTGTGCCGTTTTTGGGATGGCACCACAAAGCATTGTTCACTTGCAGAACGCAAGCTTCTGGATGGCGCATAAGTTTGAACTAGTGAGTTTAGGTATATTTGCGCAGCACCAGAGGTTATCTTGTAGGCAAACATCAGTACCTTGAATTTGATGCGAGCAGCTACTGGTAACCAGGGTAAACCAATGAAGAGAGGTGTAACGTGAGCTTTTTTCGGCTCGTTAAAGACCACTCTCACTGCTGCATTCTGGATCAGTAGCAGAGGCTTGATAGTACATGCAGGAAGGCCCGCCAAGAGAGAAGATCTAATCTTCCTAATGTTGTATAAGGCAAATCATTGTAGCAATATGGTCTGTGAAGCTTAACTGATCATTGATCACAACTCCAAGGTTCCTGACTGTCCCGGAAGGAGTTATGGTTGACGAACCCAGCTGCAATGCGAGCAGCTACCGTCAGTTCATCTGGTTGGAATGAGAAGTGGAGTTGAGTGTCATCAGCATAGCAGTAATAAAAAGAAAAGCTGTTCTGAACGACAGATCGTAATGATGTCATGTAAATGGATAAGAGAAGAGGTCCAAGTACTGAGCCTTGAGGAACCCCAGTAGCAAGAAGTTGAGACTTAGAAACCTCACCCCTCCAAGACACCCTGAAGGACCTACCTGAGAGGTAGGACTCGAACCACAGGAGTGCGGTTCCTGAGATGCCCATCTTTCTGAGGGTGGACAGTAGAATCTGGTGGTTAACTTTGTCAAAGGTAGCAGACAGGTCCAGCAAAATGAGTACTGAGGATTTGGAAGCTGCTCTCGCCAGTCTCAGAGCTTCAGTAACCGAGAGCAGGGCAGTCTCAGTTGAGTGGCCGCTTTTGAAGCCAGATTGGTTGCTGTCCAGGAGGTTGTTCTATACAAGAAACATAGAGCATTGGTTGAACACAACTCGCTTAATGTCTTTGCAATGAACGGAAGAAGAGGTCTGTAGTTTTCTAAAGGTGCACTTTTATTGACCTTTTCTTGTTTTTAAAATGCAATACATTACTTCAGATAAAATAATTAACAACATTAAACTACAGTACAACTCTCATCTGAGAATGAAAGACATGAGATTTTTGAATTTGTGTCAATAAAAGTACTGAAAATACTGAAAGATCTTTTGACATTTTGTTCTACAGCACATATTGTATATTTATTGGCTGATGGGAAAACTATCTGCCAGTAATTTATAATGTGTCGTTATTTAGTCAAGCCAACTTTAACATGTGATATTGTTTATGATTATGATATTCATTTACATCTTCAGGTGAAATCTGCTGAAGCTTCAGACTATAAGGTTTGTTAATTTCAGTAATCATTTTACTGATGTTAGAGATGAGCAACAGTTGAACTGACCGCATTTAATTGTCATATTAGGATGATTTAACTTCCTCATGGAAACACGCTGATCTCGAGGCTTTGAGAGAGAAGAAAGCAGACGATGTGGACTGCAAACCGGTACAAACACACAAATTTTCCCTTTGCAGTTAATGTGTGCTGTGATTTGAACTCTGTGTCTGCTCTCTAAAATTAATTAACTAATTTATTTATTTTACAGAAGCAGCCACATAAATTCAAGCCTCCTGTAGCACACCTACCATCAAAGGTAATATATTCTGTGTTTGCATGTTTATGAGAAATATAATGTGTGCTTTAATTTAAAGCCTAGATTTTAAATACATAAACCAACCGGAAGCTGTTTTTAAAACATTCAGGACTACAATTAATCAAAGCTTTTGGCTAATTTTTAAATGTCTTAATCCACATCTTTTAATCTTTGCTCCAGGGTTTTATCAACTTATCAACTATATATCTATATATATATATATATATATATATATATATATATATATATATATATATATATATATTCTATATATATATATATAATATATATATATATATATATATATATAATATATGTAGCCTATATATATATAAAATTCAAAAACAGACAAAACATTACTAAAACTTACTTAAAAGCAAAAGAAGATATAAAAATAAATAATATTTATAAAAACTATGAAAGTATAACTGCTCTGCTGATTTCTTTAGGAAAATTTTGCAGTTGGTCTGAAATCAATGAATGGTCCTCCACTGATGGAATCAAAGGTATTTTCATTGGCCTTTTGCATAATACATACAGGATTGAAGAGAGACCAGAAAATATATTAAAATGATCTAAGGGAAGAACATAAAGCTACTCCATTTTTTCTGTTTTAACCCATCAGCTGTTTAAACATAATCATCATATCAAATTAATCAAAACCATGTCTCCACTACTTTCAGCAGCCCCTCCAAAAAGATCCCTTTCTGGAAGGAGATCTGGATCATGGGCGATCTTCATCAGGTGAAACAGGGTTTTTTTTTTTTTTGGTTTGTTTCTCTGACTGAGAATGAGTGGGGGGAGGGGGGTTTGTTGGGGTTGGGGGGGTCTACACATTCACAAAAACACAAAACACAAACACACACACACACACACACACACACCCCTTTTTTTTTTTTTTTTTTTTTTTTTTTTTTTTTTTTTTTTTTTTTTTTTTTTTTTTTTTTTTTTTTTTTTTTTTTTTTTTTTTTTTTTTGTGGATCACAGTGTCACACACACACACACACACACACACACACACACACCACACACACACACACACACCACACACACACACACACACACCACACACACACACAACACACACAAAAAAAACAAACTCAACTCAATACACAAACCACATTTCATTACCTGAAAAGAGAGTATTGTCTGGTAAGAGTTACTGAGATTGATCAGTGTTTATCTGGTCATCAAAATATGATCTCAAAATCAAAACATTCATACCAAACTTATCAAAGTAAACATACAGAGCAAAATAGTTTTCATTACATTACATTACACTACATTTGGTCTATAGGAGATTAATCTGAAAATAAATAAATAAAAATAGCTCTACAGGAGATATGGAAACAAAATAAAATGAAATGAAAAAATTAAATAAAATTAAATAATATATCTTACAGGAGATGAATTTGGGGATAAAATAATAAAAAATAAAATAGTTCTTCAGGAGATGAATCTGACATCAAAATAAATTAAATCAAACTGGTCTACAAGATGAATCTGGATTGCTAATTGTTTAGAAATAATAACAAATGAAACAAACAGTATAATAACTTGTGTATTTTTTCCCAAAGCAGCGTAGTCTAGTGGTGTAAGTCTTTTTCCTACAAATATTACCATATAACATTTATTTGTGCACAAACAAAACATGTATATTATCTTAGTATGAATGCAAACTTTAAAAACAGAGGAAAATAAATACATTATCAGAGAAATTCAGAAAAGAAATGCAAAAGATTGCAAAGTTTCTCAACTGTGTTTAAGGATGTTGTCTGTGGACGTCTGTGACCAACAAACAGACTCACTCAGTGACTAACGAATAAATACAAAAAAAAGAACCGAACCAACCAATCAAAGCAGCTGATTCAGTTCTGAGTTCAGCTGAATCACTCCCAGACTGAAACCAAAGACACTGAGTAACACGGGTGTTTTCTGTTGTAGACAGCAGAGATCGACACACATCCGGATGATGAAGAGCGAAACGCAGAGGAGACTGATGGACAGGTGAGGATCGGTGATCCTTCTGTTTGCCTTTTATTTTCAGCTTTTATTCATGCATTGTTACTCACTGTCAGTACTATTGTAATATGTTTAGCAGAAATCGAAAAAGAAAGTGCGAGTTAAGTTTGTTCCACACCGAGGGTTTGTCATCGGTTTATCCAGGGTGAGTCCTGACGCCTCTCTGCTTCATTTGTTTGAGCTCTTCTTTGGTTTTCAAACACACTCTTCTGTATCTGCTAACAGGTTGACAAGGCTAATAATAAAACCAAGGAGGAAATACCACATCTGAAGGTAGAATGATTTTCAGAATAGAATATCATAATTTACGATTTACTGGATACAGTATGTACTGAATATAAAAAAAAAAATGTGAAATTTAATGCATTATAGAGTCATAAACATTTCAAACAGTAATGTCCTGCATTGTCACTTTGACAATTTCATCTTATTTTTAAGCCAATTTACTGTAAAATATATATGATACATTGATTTTGCTGTTTCTAGTGTCATGAATGAATGAATGTTTTGTGGCATAAAGCACATTTCATGCAAACATCAGAAGTGTATGGTGTCTACAGCAGAGTGTTTCTGCACATGATCACGCTGTATTTACAGTGGATCTGTTTTACAGGACAGTGATGACGCGGAGCTGAAAGCATCTTGATTAACCACTCATCATCATCATAAGAACTTCCCTACTAGCATCAATAATCATTCAAACAAACCCTCCTCCCTCACTTATTAACAAAAATGAAAAAACCTGTGCTTTCAGGGTGATGAGGGGTTTGATGATCTGAAGGGAGCGATTGGTTACGACTTCAAGGTAGAGCAGACGTCTACATGAGTGCACGAGTTCCAGATCTCTGTCTGTTCACTAATATCCTCTAATATTTCTGTTTCCAGGGAGACACGTTACTGAAAGCTGAAGCGGGACAGAGTTACTCACCCAACCATGTTCAGGTTCAGACTGTTTATTCTCCGAGAATCTGATGTTCTGCTCACTTCTGCTGACATTATTGCTTATGTTACTCATGTTTTTTTTGTTTTTTTTTTAGAGTCCATATTTTAATGACTTTACGAGTCCAGCATGGGATTCAAAGGTAAGAAGCAGCACTAATTATTAAACATTCTGAGAGATTCAGAAACCCAAAGGTTTCTCATGCAAAGGGTTTTGATGTATTCAGGCAGATCTGGAGACGGACGTCCACAAAGCCTCGGATCTCTTCACAGCTTCAGACGCCAGTGAGAGACATCAGGTGAGATTTCAGAAAGCTCTTGTGATCGCCGTGACATTATTACATTTTTAACTATTTCTTCTTTTTTCTTTTTTTCCCTCCACTGTTTGTACAGAAGAAATCAATAAAGTTTAAAGTCCTTCGCCTGCATCGCAGACAGTCAAAGGTAAAGCATCAAACTCAGAGCTGAGAAATCTTCCGTTATTTTAGTACCATTAATATACTTATTACTTTGTTCGTTTTTTAATATAATAGTTTACGCTAATATTTTGAGTTCATTGTATCTAAAAAAATGTATTTGAATTTAAGTTGAAGTTTTAGTGATTTTTTTGTGTTATTTAGTAGTTTAGTTTATTTGTTTTTTTAATATAAAATTATGAATTATCATTAAAATATATAATAATATTTTATAATACTATAAAGCTATATAGTAAGTTTTATTAATTTTCATTATTTCTCTGATGTTTGTGTTTTCCAGAGTTTTGAAGATCCTGAGATCAAGCAGAGCAAAGATTCAGAGGTAAACAAACCTGTCATTTCACTTCCTCACGATTCAAATACTTATCAAATTTTCACGGTCTTATTTATGTTTTTATGTTATTTCTTAATCTTTTTTTTTTATTTTATTTCCCTCTAGATTTTGTTTCTTTAATTTCCAAATATTACATTTATTGTTTACTGTCTGCACTAAAAAAAAGAAAAGAAACAATTTTCACTTAGTATTTATATATATATTTATTTTTTTTTCTATTTTTTTTTCTTTAATTTCCAAATTGTGTGAATTATATTTAATGTTTACTGTCTGCATTGAAAAAATGGTGTAGAAATACTTTTTATTCAGTATTTATTTATTTGTTTGTTTATAATTTTATATATTTATTTATTTATTTATTTATTTATTTATTTATTTATTTATTTTATTTTTATTTTTTTATTTCCCTTAAGGTTTTGTTTCTTTAATACCCAAATATTGTGTTTAATGTTTACTGTCTGCACTGAAAAAAAGTGTAGAAACAATTTTCATTCCATATTTATTTATTTATTTATTTTTTTCCCATTTTTTTTTTTTTTTTTTTCTTTAATTTCCAAATTGTGTGTATTATATTAAATGTTTACTGTCTGCAGTGGAAAAAAAAATAATAATATTGGTGTAGAAACAATTTTCACTCAGAAGTTGCTAATAATTACAAAGAAATGGAAATATATATATATATATATATATATATATATATATGATATATATATATATATATATATATATATATATATATATATATATATATATAGTAACTGTCTGGCCTCATGTACTTCTACTATAAGTGTTTTACTGTATGTTGTTTTAATGAATTGATTTATTTTTAAACTTGGTAATGTTAAGCCACAGATGCAGCTAATGTAGCGTAATTGGTTTCCAACTGTTTTGCAGATGAAGAGGCCTCCTCTTCTTCAAGTGCGGCCGCTGTCGCCTCGAGACTCAAAGGTGAGAGACTGACTTTCTTCTGAGCTCTCTTGTTAAACTTTCAGATTTGGATGAAGTTGTTGATGTCCGATATCTCTAGATCTCTGAAGACAGCGAGCTCCCTCAAAAGGGTGCAGATCTGTTCAAAGCAGGAGACGTGGAGCTGGCGGAGGAATATACGCCGGTAACGTCGTCATTTGATCGTCATGCTTCTGATGTCGTTCACACAGACACGTTTAACACTGATTATCCTCTCACGCAGGACAATAAACCACAGAAACCTACAGAGCCTGAGGCGCATCGCAGAGGCTCAAAGGTAACGGTGTGTTCATCCAAATCGACTCCTTCACTACATCTTCATCTCGTATAATCTGTTCACCTGCTTCTCTCAGACTAAAGACATAAAGGAGTTTCCTGAAGACTTTCTGGAGCCTCCAGGAGCTGTGTCTGGAGATTTTCACCTGTCTGATGCTGCTGAGGTAGATTTAATGTTTTATTTATACACTACAGTTTAACAGATATTCACATAGAAAACAGCTGTTGAAATTGTAATAATATTTCACAATTTTTATTGGTAATTTATTCCTGTGATGTGCAGCTGTATTTTCAGCATCATTACTCCAGTCTTCAGTGTCACATGATCTTCAGAAATCATTCTAATATGCTGATTAGCTGCTCAAGAAACATTTCTGATTATTATCAATGTTGAAAACACTTACGCTGCTTCATTTTTTCTGTGGAAACCATGATACATTTTATTTTTCAGGATTCACAGATGAATAGAAAGTTCAAAAGAGCTTCATTTATTTGAAATAGAAATCTTTTCTAACATTATAAACATCTTTACTGTCACTTTTGATCAATTTAATGCGTCCTTAAAGAATAAAAGTTTTATTTTCTTGAAAATCTGCCAGGCTGAGTGGCTGTCGGCTCAGATGGACATGAGACGACTGAAAGATCAAGAGGAAGAGCAGAAGCAGGAGGAAGAGGATGATGAAGGGGTCAGTCCTCCTTCCTTTTCATGTTTACTTTATTCCATTCATTATGTCTATAGATTCGGTTCATACCGATATTTGTGTAGCCATGTAATGAAGCGGTTCATTTTCTCCTGATGTGATTTTGACTGATTACTGTGTGTTTTATTGGCAGGACACTGACAGTCTGATGGAGTGGTGGAACACAGTGGAGTGTGAGTTCATTCATTCATTCATTCATTCATTCAGTAATTCACTTCACACACATCAGATTATTTAACATTCAGTCTCTGTGTTTTCAGCTTGGGATGAAATACCTCCTGATGAGACAATCAGAACTAAAGAAGAAGAGACCACGTAAGAATTTTTTTTTTTTTTTTTTTTTTTTTTTGCATAAAAGAGTGGGGGTGGGGGGTGCCATTGGGGTCAGAAAAATGGCAAAACAAGATTATGTTTCTGACGCAATTAGCAGGTATTTTTTTTTCTTGTTTCAAGCAAAAACTCTATTAAAAAAAAATAAATAAAAAATAAGTAAAAATATCTTGATTTATGAATGCAAAATGTGCAAAATACATTTACTTGAGAAGCAAAATTACTAAGATTACTGAGAAGTCTTGTTTTCTGAGAAATTGGCCAAAATAAAGTGAGTTTATGCTTAAAATGAAAACTGGCATTGAGGTCAGAAAAAATAAATAATTCAAAAGGAAATCAACCTTTTTTTTGTTTGTTTGTTTAATTTTCTCTCTCTCTCCTTTTTTTTGTTTTTTTTTACAAATAATTCAATTTTTGATTTTCAAAAACATTCCATTGAAAATGGCAGCAAATTTGATGCCTGTTTTCCCCACAGAAATTTACAGAAATTTAGTAAGTTTATGCTTAAATTTAGCAAAAAAAAAAAAAAATGTTTTATATGTGTATGTGTGTATATATATGTGTGTATATATATTCGTTTTAAGGATAAACACACTTTATTTTGGTCAATTTCTCCCAAAAAAAATACAAAAAAAAAAAAATCTTAGTAATTTTGCATCTTACAGTAAATAAATGAATTTTTTTTTTTTACATTTTACATTCTTAAATGAAGATAAATTTACTTGAGAAGTAAACAGACTTTTTTCTGGAATAATAATAATGATAATAATAAAAATTAAGTGAGATTGAGTTGGGTTGGTTTGGTCTTGTCTTCATCTCTGCTTTTAAGTATCACTCAGAACTCAAAAGCTCGGTTTTTGTTTTTTAACCGTTCTCTGTGTCTCCTGTCAGATCTTTTAAAGTGGTCGCTGATAAGGTCCACCGTGGCCTCCGCGTGTATCTGAAGCTCTTCATGGAGCGCGCAGAGCTGCTCTACCAGCACGTGCTGATCTTATACGGCATCGCTGACGACCTCAGCAACTTCCACCACCGCGCTAAAATCGCGAACATCACGGGAGGAACGACCACCGCGGTGGGGGGAGCCGCGGCCATCGCAGGACTGGCACTGATTCCCGTCACGTTTGGAGCGTCCATCATCATCTCGGCCATCGGACTGGGCGTCGCTACAGCGGGCGGCATCACGGCCGCTTCCGCCAGCATCTCAGACACCATCAACAACATGCACGTACGTATATCCAGCACTGAAGAGCATGTATGATTGCTACATTTTCAAGGTCAACCATATGTATTTTTCACCATTTATTTATGCATAATTAATTATGCCAATTCCTCGAAAAAATTTGATCAACTAATCTTCATACCAAGCCTTACTAATATAAATAACTGGATTTTTTGATTTCCAAAAACTTTGCATTGTAAAACTTCAGTATATCTGATGCCCATTTAATTATAGCTATTATTGTTTAACCATAGTTAATAGATGCAACTACAGTTTCTTAGTAAAGAAATATATTTGCATGTACATTTATTTGCATTTTATCAAATAAAAGCACTTTATTAGTTCATGCATTACAAGAGAGTCGAACCCATGACCTTGGTGTTGCTAGCACCATGCTTTACTTAATATTGAGTAAATGTAAATATCATGTAATGTGAATGGTAACTTTACAGTAAGGTTCTATTTGCTAACATTAGTTAACATGAACTAACAATACATCTAGAGCATGTATTACTCTAGCTAATTCTAAGCGAATAAATTCTTAAAATCAAAAAAGTGTGGTTTTTTTTAATATTTAATAGACCTCACATGAGCTAATAATGAGCAGGTGTATTTTTTTATTTATTATTAACTAACATCAACAAAAATGAATAAATGCTGCCACAAGTGTATTGCTCATTAATAAGTAATGCATTAAATTACATTACAGTAAGATCCCATTAATTAAAATGTTACCATATAAATATATTTTTAAATATACTTTAAATATTTTCTGATATTTGAACTGTCGAGGTCTCTCTTGTTTTAATGCAGGACCGTAAGAAGATAGAAATAATCATCATGGACTACGAGGCCCAGCTGGTGGAAATGCAGCACTGTTTGCGATTCGTCATTGAAGGTCTTTGTCGATTGCGCTCTCATCCGCTGCTGCGACGAAACAACTACTACACCGGTGACTGGGAGGTACGACGCGCCCTACAGACCATTAGCTTAGTTAGCGACCCGGTAGACCGAGCGGAAGAACTAATTCACCGCACACTGGCCAAGTTAGCCAGTCTGCAGAAAGGAATAGACAAGTACTTCACCAAAGACTCGAAAGAGGTGAAGAAGGGCTGTAAGAAGGAGGTGACGGCTGAAGTGCGAATCCTGGCCAAACAGCTGCACGAAGGTTTAGCGGAGCTCAACTCCATCAGAGAACAGCTGCTGGACGCGAGTGGAAACATCTAGGAGTCATCTCACAGTCGCTTTTGGCTTCAGCAGCCTGCGCTCCCATTGGTTGTTGCTGCTGATTTGCATAAAATGGAATGGTGATTTTCAGCAAGTTCCGACTCCCATTGAGATGAAATCCAGCTGCTTTGTTGTTGTAAATCGCTGTCGGTGCAAACGCTTTCTACAACTTCTCTTGATGATACATATAATGAAATGAGATCCATTCAGCACGCAAATGATTACAAGATTCCTCCACATAAATATTTAAGAGACTTGTAAAAATGTACGTTTTCATGTTTTCCCATCATGACTGCTGTACTTCGTAAGAACATTCCTTAAATTATTTCTACAAGACTTTTGTAATTTGAATGTGCGCGGCATCCGATGTTGATTATGTTTAACTGTTACAAACAACTCGTTATGCTGCTTGATATTGCAAACTGGTATTTCTTGTTATATTTTAAGACTATCGTGTTCATAAACGTGCTGGTTTGTAGCGCAAATACTTCCTACTTTGTTACCCAGATAGCACACGTACGTCTGTTAAAGATCTCTTCATCTGGAAAGCATCTGCTGTGTACAAACATCTGATAGACATCTTTAAGATGTCAGTTTTACATACATTCTAAATACTAAAGATCTTAAATGCATCTTATAAACATCTATTTGACATCTGATAGGAGAAGTCCTATAGACGTATTTCAGATAAGCAAACACTATAAATCTATAATATGTCTTCCAGATGTAATGCAGACATCAAATAGATGTCTCTGTGATGTACGTGTGCTATGAGGGTATTCTTGTAGTCATTTCCCTGATATTTCGTTTAGAAGATGTCTTTAAGATGTTTATGATTTAGAATGCATGTAAAACTGACATCTTAAAGATGTCTATCAGATGTTTGTACACAGCAGATGCTTTCCAGATCAAGAGATCTTTAGCAGAGGTACGAGTGCTATCAGGGTAAAGATAGCGGCTAATGAATCAGAAGCCTCTCACATACACAGAAAATGCTTCTGCATTGCAAAATAGGGATGTGTAGTCACACATTATATTACATTGTATTTGTATTGTACAACTGCTATGCCGTGGTCACAGTTTGTGGTTAAAGTCCAGTTTTTTTTGTTCACAATCCAGTTCTGCTTTTAGTGAGAATGAAGCCACAGACAAGAATCACTTTTATGTGAAGTAATTGAGATTTTAGGCTTTGGATAAACTGCATTTTTATGTAAATCTTTCATACGTTTTTGCACAGATTGTACTATTAACAACTCTAAAGGTGTTACAAGTTATTTCATGTCTTGACATGATGTTGTGCAATACAGGAATGAAGGTTATTTCCATGAATATATTTTAATAAACCTAAATAAAATATACTTTGCTGTCTGGGTGATTAAAAATAAAAAAATAAATCTCAGATCAAATGAGACTACAAACTATAAAGCATGCAACTTGTGTAAGCAGTGAGGGACATCAAAGATCTCAAGTTTGAGTGGAAAATAAGACTTTTGTTCAAACACGCCCCGCGATCATGTGCTTTTCAAGGAAGACTGAAAGAGGGTTCTGTTCACCTCTGGAACTGAACGCTCTGTTTGGTTAAGGTCATGTTTTTAGTACACTTCTTAGGTTAGAAGAGCTGGTTTTGGGGACTTTTGCAGCCGAACGCCTGCGAATCGAACAGCTTCTTTTAATAGTTTTAGAACACTGAAAACGGGGGCGTCCTGTGTTTGTTTTGTTTTGGTTTGTCTGTTTCCGTTTTTCTTTTCTTTTGGAAGAGGATTTAAAGAGAAGACAGCCACGAGCAGGTCAAGGTAAAGGTAAGCGCTGTTTGTTTGCGGTTTACCGTTTTGTGTCATGAAACTTGAATACTTTAAGGGGAAGTCGAAAAAGAGGAAAAACAGTTGTGAGAGTTTGTGATTAATCTTTTAATGCGTTGTCGTGTGGTTCGCAAATGAAAAGAGATTTCCTTTCAAGACACGTGCGTATATGTTAGTAAAAGTTTATGAAAATTCCATCGCCTGAAGCGAAAGAACAGTAGACTCTTAGATACTGAATATTAATTAGGTCACGGTGACGTCCCTGTTGCGGTCAGTCTTACAACTTAATTAATATTCATGAGCCGAAAGGCGTTCACAAGTGACGTGTTTTTGCTTTGCGTCACCCTAAAAGAAGGATAAATTCCTATGCTAGTGTCATATTCTGCCTTTAACTTTTGTTAAATAGTGCAGCACACGTACGTCACGGAGACGTCTATGTGACGTCGCATTTACATCTGAAGGCGAGTGTTTGTTCACCTGCAATACGTCTATAGGACGTTTCCTATTAGATGTCAAATATAAGGAAAATTTCTTTAAGATATTCCTGATTTAAAATGAATGTAAAACTGATGTCTGAAAGACGTCTATCAGATGTTTGTACACAGCAGATGATTTCCAGCAATCTTTAACAGACATCTTGCAGACATACCTGTGCTGTCTGGGATTACTCCGTTTTGGGCGGGACCAGAATGTTTTCAACTGTATTTGTCTGCTATCATCTTCTTAATATCTTAAATGGGTGTTTTTTTTTTTCATTCCCAAAAGGCAGATGAATGTTTTTTTCATGTAGCTATAAAGGTCATTTAATGTGATATTTATGGGTGTTATGGAAAAAATAAACGAGGAACAATTCGATGACAAGTAAACTGTGTTTGTGCTATAAATATTGTTCCAGAGCTGTTTTACAGAAGTTCATGTTTTAAACGAAAACCGAATGTATGTAGGCTGATTTTGTTTCTATTTGTGTCTATAAAACCAGGCCTGGCAACAGAATAAAATAATTGCAATCTCAAGATTAAATATGAAACCATACGAATAGTCTATTTGGCAAATGTTAACTTCTTTTTAAGCCATTTTTACACGCTTCTTTTCCTCTGAATTTGGGGGATCCCAGTTTAAAAACCCCTGCCCTACATTATGACCTGAAGTTGCATAATTGATATTCAGGAGCCATTACTTACCCATTCATCATACTGGCGTCTTGGACAGGTGCGCTGTGTCAAGTTAAAAATAGTTACTAGTGCAGCAGCGTCAGTGTTGAAAGATTAGACCAATCAAAGTGTACTGAGTGTTTACAATAGAAGCTTTACCTGTCATCAGTGCTGTGACCGACACACATGAACAACATGCACGTAATTGTGTTTAGGTCTGTCTGAATGTCTCATTGGAGTTTGAGCCGGTATAACCACTTTACCCTTGAGTTGTGCATAGTCTTATGTATTGGTGTTTACTAATATTTTAATAAAGACCTTTGGTTAAATGAATTCAATAGTACAAAAAAAAAAAACACCCGTAGCATATAAAAATGTCTTATGTATTGGTGTTTACTAATATTTTAATAAAGACCTTTGGTTAAATGAATTCAATAGTACAAAAAAAAAACACCCGTAGCATATAAAAAGAGCATCCACTCAAAGCACAGGTAAACACCCTCCATTCACACGGCCTCCCGAGCAGATCATCCGGTCCGACCGGTCAGTGTTTTAATGATGATTTCTTTCATTTAAGAGGTTGCTGTTGGTGTCATTTCTCTTTTGTGAAGCTGCTGGTGGAAGGACTGGCGCGATTGGTGTGATGCAGAATCTCTATCCCTTTAAATCCTCTTCACAGGTAACAATTTGAAAGGATTGTGGTTGAACATTTGGGTTGGTGATCCAAAAGGTCATGGATTGAATCCTCAGTGAAGGGACACTGGACTGCTGAATGCCATAATGCTGTAATCATCCTCGTATTAAAAGCCACATCAAATGCACATTGAGTTTTCAGTCACTTGACATGCATAAGTCCATAAATAATAATTCCTCAAACTCCCAGCGAATCGTAATGTATAGTAACTCTGAGTTCTCGATTTTGGCCTCTTTTTTTTTTTTTTGTTAAACGTAAACAAAACATTTAGTCAATTTATGGTAAAATGACTTTGAGGTTTGGAAAATGACCTAATAAAATATAAATGTTGTTACTGATATCACTCTTTTCTAACGGCAGAGCTCAGCCGTAACCAAAGCTTCAGTAAATAATGATGGCAAGCAGGTGAGGCTTAGTTTTCTCTTTATTATGTATTATTTTAAGCTATACGGTATTTACATCATATACTCCTTTTCTTTAATTCATTCACAGCTTCCTAGAAACCTTCAAACTCATTCCTCTGCTTTCCTGAATCTTCTCTCGCCTTGCATGCTCTAGTGTTTCCTTCAGAAAATGCAAATCTAGTCTAGTCAAGTGAGATGTGAATAAATGTCCAAGTTTGGGTATGTTTATTTATCTGTGTCTGATATATTGAATCATACCTTGTGTTGCTGCTGTAGGACACACCTGTATGCAGTTCTTCTACCTGGACAGGAGAGGCAGCAGAGAGCAAAGATACCGAACACAAACAGGTCTGGATGTCCCTCTGTTTAACTGAAGGAATTAATTGTGTTCAAAAACATTCAAGAACACGTTTAGAGGAATATATTTAAGCAGTAAAACTTATCAGCACTGTTGTGATGAGTAAATTAAGGTAAGACACCCCAGGAAAGTTTTTTCATGTACTGGTCAAGTTTGGAATATAACAGAAAAAAAAATACATATTTAACTGTTTATTTTATTGTACAGTCCATATCTTTAAAGTCCATTTTCTCCAAATGAGTTTGTATCTTCACTGCAGCAGCACTTACACACACCAAACTTAGCAGTTTTATTCCTCTCTATACTCTGAAGGGTTTTACTGAGGGATTTGTATATAAATCAAATCAAATAAATAAAATAAAAATAAAACTTAAGAAATGATGCAGATGAAATAAGTTAATGTTTTCATTTCATTTTGTTTATTTTTTTCAAGTAACAATTTTATTAATGACTTTTTATCAAAGATAATAACCCTGGTAATGTGATGATGACTTATTTATTTATTTTCAGGATCCCGGAATAATTATGGGAATGATTCAAAAACTAAATCCATTCAGGTTTTCCTCACAGGTACACACACACACACACATACACATACACACACTCTCTCACACACTCTCTCACACACACACACACACACACTCTCACACACACATACACATGTGTGCACACACTCTCTCTCTCTCACAAACTCACACACATACACATGCGTGCACACACACACACTCTCTCTCTCAATTAACACACCCACATACTCGCAAATACATCACACACACACACACACACACACACAGACACACCACATCTCTCTCTCTCTCTCTCTCTCTCACACACATCATACACTCATACACTACACACACACACCTCTCTCTCTCTCTCTCTCTCTCTCTCACACACACACACACACACACACACACACATGCGTGCACACACACACACACACTCTCTCTCACACACTCACACACACACACACTCTCTCACTCTCTCTCACACACTCTCATACACACACACACACACACACACACACACACACACACACACACACACACACACACACACACACACACACACACAGAGTCTCTTAAGAGAATCAGCACAATCCGTTTGCGATGTTTCCGGAGCTCAGCAGTAAATGTTTGTCTGTTTCAGCATCTCTCTCGTGTCTTTCTGTAGAACAAGATCAGTGAGCCTCTACTTGTCTCTGCAGCAGCTCCCGCAGATGAGAAAACACAGGTAAACACGGCAAGACGACTGCGTCATTAACGAAACACTCATCATCTCATTTACGCCACATGCGATCATTAACATCTTCATCTCAAGTAGCAGCAGGACTGTTTTAATTCACATACTGTTAATGTTTTCTGACTTCTGTAAGCGTGTTTTGTGTTACAGGATCACGGCGGGATGCGAGACCATCTGAAATCCACAGCTCAGGTGCGAGAGTGTGTCGTCTTGAATTATTTCAGGGTTAGACGTCAGTTATGAACACTTTAACAATATACAATAGGTATACTGTAAGAGATGTGATTTCCAGATTAGTTTCTGGAAAACCAGTCTGACAAGCTGTGTTTGTGGTATTTAATTCCTCTGGCATCTCAGACAGCTGTATTCATAGTTTACACTGAATACTGCTGAAGTGGGTTGATTTCATCAGTCATTTATTGTCTCTGCTGAAGACTACAGAGGGCAGGATGGGCCTTTAGGAATGCAAAAGAAGATTTATAGCATTCTGTCTGTTTGTCTGCATGCTTGTGTTTAATGACATGCAATTAAAAGAGTATTGCATGTTAAATATACAGTGTAGACACAAGTCTGGATGACTGTGTGTGGTAACAGCGGTGAGCATTGGTTTTAAGTGCAAATGCTGACATGTTTATGGTGCATGTTTATTGTCAGCACATAACTGTCTATGCATCTGTTTGGCTTTTGTTTGTTTGTGCTAAACCTAAAATAAAAACTAATAAAATCTATATAGGAATTGTTTAAAAAAAAAAAACTAAGCTGGCCACAGATCTTAATGTGTATTTAACTGAGAAGTTTCCTTTAAAATGTTTAAAAATAGTGTAAAAAACTAAACTAAGATATAATACAAATTATAAAATAACACAATAATATACAGTAAATATACAATGACTGAAATATCTATTAAAAAGGTACACATCTAAGTCTTTGTTTTCAGAGAAGTGCATTTTGTCTCGTGGCACTGGCTTTTTTAAACTTTTTTAACTTGAATTGCATGACTTAAAAAAGGTTAGTGAAGTTACTTTTGTGTTACATTACTTTTGCAGAGACATTGGTTAATAAAATTGAATTAAATGCATAAAGGATACATGTGTTATTTAACAGATGTAATTATTTCAGATTTGCCTCATATTCTGAGTTTGGATTTCACAGTTTTTATTCTTTTTGAGGAATTCTGTGCAAGTGAGAAGAGTAATGCATGTTAGTCTAGAACTACAGTATCGTCGTGTTCACACAGATGCGGTCAGGAGAGCTCTCTGTCAGTACATGAAAAACAAAGTAACTGCTGTTACTTGAAAAAGTAACTAGTATATATTTTCTTGTAAACTAAAAAGTAATGTGTACTAGTTACTTGAAAAAAGAAGTCTGATCATGTAACTTAAGTTATTTGTGGTGTCACCCCAATAAACAAATACGAAGTGCACTTCTATTCAAGATATTGTTTATGAAAACAAACTTACTATTTGCTATTTTGCAGTATAACGTTTTTATGATCACTGATTGCAGGTGTCTGATCAAGGAGAGGGACAGAACGCCTCGTCTTTGATCGTTGATAAATGTTTGACCACACAGGTGTGTTTGTGAGTGTGTGTGTATGAGCTGCTTTATTTACATTACATTTGACTTCTGCACTTTACAAAAGAACTCTTGAGAAATATTCACAACTTCCATACTTTATTGCAAAAGGTTTGTGGCCCTGTGCTGCTGAAACAAAATAGTTTTGTAAGACTGAGAATCAGGAAATGCAGTTTGTTTGTTTTAATTTACAGGTAGATCAAACAGCAGAAACAGATGTCTCCGTCTCCAGTGAAGGAAACCCTCTGGACAATGAAGATGTGTGTTAACATCTCACTTTAGTCCTTGATTGCTAGTAATTCACACATTTGTTATATATGCGCGTAGTCTGTTTGGCATCAGAAACCTGAGTTGCGTCTGTCATTCACAGGATGAAGATGGTCTGCTGGCCTGGTGGAGAAACGTGGAAGGTATTTCTTAAGTTAAGAGTCTTGATCTCAAATGTGCTTTTGTATTTGAGTTGGCAGAGACTTTTTTTTAATTATTTTTATTTCTCAGGTTGGAGTGAATGGAACGAGTCAAAGCAGTTTAATGAAAAAGATGGAGAACGGTGAGAAAGATTTACATTTTTACTATAAAAAAGGCCCTTCTTGAAGTGTTAGTGCAATATATTGTATTTAAACCAGTGGTGCAAAACTGGGTAGTTTTTGGCACTTTCTCTGTGAATATATCTATATATATATATTATATATATATATATATATATATATATATATATATCTATATATATATAT
The DNA here is from genome assembly GCF_018340385.1 of Cyprinus carpio. Lineage (NCBI taxonomy): Eukaryota > Metazoa > Chordata > Actinopteri > Cypriniformes > Cyprinidae > Cyprinus > Cyprinus carpio. The sequence goes on along the minus strand of NC_056578.1, from coordinate 5,028,857 downwards.
TATAAAAAGGGGTGGGGGAAAAAATTGATCAATCGATCGATTCTGAGCTTAGATTTTAACCAGATGCGCGATGACGCTGAGTTTGCTTTAGAAACACCCATATTCTGCTTGCTTTCAATTCATCCCACACACACACACCACTCGAACCTTCCGTAAAATAATTTTTCATAAAGTTCGGAAAGGTTGAAGTGAATTAGAAGGATGTTTGTGGGCTTCATTGCACAGGATGCACTGTGAGAGACGTGCGCATTGTGTGATGTTCGCCCGTCTGTATTTTCCTCACCAATGCTTACGAATTCATCATTTATGTGGTTTGGAATGCAGTGGACTTGTATATACTGCATAAATAAAATGTAGTACCATAAAATGCCCTGAATAGTATTTCAGGGGATTTTATGGTACATTTTATTTGTGAAAAAAATAAATAAATAATAATAATAATAATAATAGCAACATAACTTGATCATTTTCATTTAGTTGAAGAAGCTACTAAAATAACTAAACTATATCTAAAATAAAAATTTTAAAAGCATTAAAAAAATCTTTAAATGCAGTTAAAATGAAAACAAAGAATATAAAAACTAATTCATTTTTTTACTCACAATATTAATACAAGTGGTAATTTGCTGGTGCAGATTCTGTGACATTTGTGAAAGGCTGCATTGACTCTACACAAACTTTACTTTTCTATTGCAGCATATCTGCATACAATGAAAACCAGCGTGACGTAAAATAACTTTTTTGTTTCCTTCTCGCTCTCAGGGCGATCGAAGCCGCCGCTAACCGGGTTTTCATGGCTGCCAAGTTATTCGTTCACCTGCTGACTCAGCGCGAGCCGTCGCTGCAGCGGCGCATACAGGACCTGCTGACGCTAGCGGACGCCGCCGACAGCTTCCACAGGAAGACGGTGACCGCGAGCGTTGGCGGAGGGGTGGCCAGCGTCGCCGGCAGCATCACCACCATCACCGGCCTGGTTCTGGCGCCCTTCACCTTCGGGGCGTCCCTCATCGTGACGGCGGTGGGCATCGGGGTCGCGACCGCCGGCGGAGTGACGTCAGCGTCGGCAAACATCACCGACACTGTTCACTCCAACACGGACAGGAAGAAGGTGGAGAAGATGATCCAAGATTATCAGCATGAAGTTAAAGATATTAAAGAATGCCTGGACTTCCTCCAGGTGAGGCTGACTGATTGATTGATTGATTGATTGATTTTTTATTTTTACTTTTATTTTTACTGTCATTAATTGACTTTTATAGTTTTCATTACTATTTATTTTATACTATTTCTATTTTCAAGTTTTGTTTTTATTCAAATTTTAGATCATAGGGTCATAGATTTAGAGCATAGGGAGATTTACTGTACTTCACGAGTTATTTTGGCCAAGTTTGCGTCTCAATTCTCTGATTGGTGGAGGTTTGTTTGCAGAATTATGGGTAATGTAGGTTTTCACTGAGAATTCCACTGTTTAAATGATTATTTTAAAAACAATGCGGACTGATGGCTCTGACTAAAGCATACACCATCGATTAACAACCTCGTAGCTCACAGTAGGTCTGTCTTCAGTGGTTTATAAGGTGCTGTTAAGAATAAGTTCCCCTGTGGAGAAAATGAATAGGATTGTTAACTATCTACCTATCTTGTCGTCTGTCTCTCCTCTAACGGTTTGCGTCGCTGTAGGCAGGGATGGAGACCCTGGAGCAGTGGCACTTCAAGCAGTACGTGGACAGCATCTCCAGACGGGCTCTGAACCAGAACGTCAAGCACGTGTTGAAGGAGGGCGGCCGGGCCGGGAAAGCGCTGCTGGTGAACACCGACAGCCTCATCAACACCGTCCAGGTGCTCAATGTTGCCGGAGGAGCCGCCAAAGCCGCGCAGGTCATCAGCATCACCACCGGCGTCATGTCGGGCCTCTTCCTCGCCCTCGACGTCTTCTTCCTCGCCAAGGGCTCGCTGGAGCTGCGCAAGGGCGCCAAGACAGAGTTCGCGGCCAAGATCAGAGAGGTTTGCAAGGAGCTGCAGGACGGACTGCAGGAGCTGAAGAGAATCCAGCTTCAGCTGCAGAAAACCATGGATGGGGTTGAGATGGTGGAGGAGGAGGAGGAGGAGGGTGATGGGGAGGAGGACGAAGAGGCAGAAAATAAATCCGAACCAAAAAAAAGAGTCCAGCTAGAGGAATAAGCATTGATGATTATCCTGAGCAACAAGTAAATTATATATATATATATATATATATATATATATATATATATATATATATATATATATATATAATATATACACACACACACATACACTACCGGTCAAAAGTTTGGGATCAGAATAATTTTTAATGTACTTGAGTCTCTTATGCTCATCAAGGTTGCATTTTTTTATTTTTTTTTATCAAAAACGCAGGAAAAAATTTAATATTGTGAAATATTATTATGATATAAAATAACATTATTATATTTTAATATACATTAAAATCGAAATTATTCCTGTGATGCGCAGCTGTATTTTCAGCATCATTACTCCAGTCTTCAGTGTCACATGATCTTCAGAAATCATTCTAATATGATGATTTATTATCAGTGTTGAAACTGTTGTGCTGCTTAATATTTTTTATGAACCTGTGAAATTTTGTTTCAGGATTCTTTGATGAATAAAAAGAGCATTTATTTAAAAAAATAAATCTTTTCTAACAATACACACTACAGTTCAAAAGTTTGGGGTCAGTACATTTTTATGATTTCTTTTCTTTTTTTTTTAAGAAATTAAAACTTTTATTCAGCAAGGATGTGTTACACTGTTAAGAAGTGATAACAAAGATTTATATGGTTAGAAAAGAGTTATATTTGGAATAAATGCTGTTCTTTTGAACTTTTTATTCTTCAAAGAATCCTGAGAAAAGTATTGCAGTTTCCAAAAAAAATATAAACTGTTTCCAACATTGATAATTCTAATAATAAATCAGCATATTAGAATGATTTCTGACGATCATGTGACACTTTATACTGCAGTAATGATGATGGAAATTCAGCTTTGCATCACATAAATAAATTATATTTTAAAGGATATTAAAATAGAAACCATTATTTTACATTGTAAAAACATTTTTCAACATTACGTTTTTTTTTGTTTGTTTTTTTTTTCTGTATTTTTGATCAAATAAATGCAGTCTTGTTGTGGCCTTTGTCTTGCTGTCTTACTGCGTTTTTTAAGACACTGTGGCAAGTTAAAAATAGTTTGCATTGAATAGTCGGCGTTGAATTGTTCTCAGCTGTTTTTAAACAAGAGAACACATCAGTCCACTAATTCAAGATTGAATCTCTCTCTCTCTCTCTCTCTCTCTCTCTCTCTCTCTCTTAATTATTATTATTATTATTATTATTATTATTATTATTATTATTATTATTATTATTATAGTTATTTTTTATGTCACTCTATTTCAGTTTCAAAAGGAATTTAGGGTGTTGAATTTCCTAGAAATAACATATTATGTGTTCTGGCTAGTCATGAGATGGGCGGGTTTAAAATGTTGTGCAATGTGGTTTAACCAACTATACCAGTATTTCCAGCAGTTAAAAATCCTATTGTGTGAAATCATGACGTTGGAAACGTATGCAGACGCTTCACTGTGACTGTATTACCCACTAATGAGTCTTTACTCTACAGGCTTTTTATTTATTATAAACAATATTTTATCTGTTCATGCATGGTGATGGTTGGTTGTATTGTGTTTCTGAGTATAAGCATTTCAACTACCAGTTTAAATTTGCTCTTTTATTGTAAGATTATTTATGTTTTTATTAATAAACGGGTGTCAGCTCAGATTGAAGATCGCATTTGATTTTTGTTTAACAGTATTTTTCTTAAATCAACTTCCTTATTCTAATAAAACATTTACAAGAAGAAGGTGAGATGTTTCTGGTTATTCATCAGACTGATTGACTGGCATTTCAATAAGCATGCTCATGGTATTGTTTTCTTCTATTTTTTTTAATAAAGGTGTAGCATTAAAGGATGTTTGTGCACTATTTGGCAGTCAACCATGAAAGCTTTAATGCACACAAAACATGTTTACTGCGTTCTTGCAAACAGAACCGTGTTGAAAGAATTAATGGCATCCGAACCACACAAAAGTTCCCGAACCTTTTTCATGTAGGCTAGAATATTTCTGGAAATCCCTGTAGACACCACATCTAAATGTAGATTTCTAAATATAGAATAAGCGTTTATGAAAATTTCAGTACGTTCACTCTCACGTCTTCAGTTTTGTCAGCAGCACTGCCTAGAAAACGTGTGATAAAACTTTTTTTTTTCAATTAGCATTTATAGAGAGATTACATAATAATGCATTATATTTATAATGTCAGATAAATAATTAAAATTATAACTTTTGCAGATTCCTTGTTACATCCGAAATGGATTGTTTAGATATGTATTATAATGTATCATCACCAGTGTATTCGTGAGGTCATACAATTCATTATGAGAATGCATAATTAATGCACTAAAAGTACTTTTATAATGCATTATATGCAGAGCTGGGTAGTAGCTGATTACATATAATCTGGATTTTATTGATTACATGATTACATATTATTCACTCAAGTGTTTGCTTTTGGAAGACTTTTGTCTTTCAAACACATTAAAATGCACAGATTCATGAAATTATATATATATATGTATTCACAATTACAGGTTGATGGTTCTCTGGTTAATGGTCACATGACATGAAGGTAAACAACTAACCCCTTTAATTCCTTTGAGAAACCTTGACATAATGTAATGTTTCATGGCCTTCATTTTGCTGAATAACAATGAATGAAGTATATTTTCATTCTCTGTACTTTGTACTTTTATATCAATATGTTGTTTATTTAAAATATATCACTATTATCCTATTTAAATCAATGTGATAAACAAGTTAGATCACAGTTAATCTAAAAGTAATCAAAAAGTTGTCTGATTATATTTTATGTCATGGATTTTCATACTAACCGCAATTCTCATCATTTAATCTGGAATCAGTAACAGATTACAATTTGTGGGTAATCTGATTATAAGTAAAGAATTCACAATACCTTTCTTCTGCCGTTAAATTTGTGAATATTACTTAATGAAAGTGTTCAGTAAAAACTACTGTATACTGAAAATAATGTAAAAAGGATTTAACCTAATAAACAAGTTACCTTACATTATACGTTACATACGTAATAACTGCACTCCATATAAAACTTATAATAAGTGCTAAAGCAATTATCTTTCTGAGTGTTCTTTTGAAACAGGTGAAGACATCTGCAGGTGTGACTTTATTTCTTGTTTTAATTAGCTACACAAGTGCAGGTGAGGAGGAAGTAGGTAAATTTTACAGAGGTGTGTCTCGAGGTTTCGCAGCATTAATCCAAGCCTTGCCATCACCATTCAGAGTATTTTCCCCAGTGCTGTCATAAAACGTCATAAAGTAAATCATGCATGAAGTGAATGAGGCATGAAGAAGCCAGTGAAACCCATCTGTAGTTTCCAGAATGACACATATGTGACCTTAAAGGAGATGGAGGAAGATTTAGTGACAGAGGCAGCTTCAGAATTCAGTTTGTCTCAGTGGAAATATGAATTGTTAATTAGCGGTGTTTGCATTATTTCGTGTCATGTTTGTTTTATATCTAGTGTGCGACACAGCACCTTCGATATGATTTATATTGGTTTTATATTGTTTGTGGTGAACTTTGATTTATAACGTGTCCACCTGTTTTTTTGGTGGTTTTCATTGTTACAAAAGAGATAGTAGTATCTATACATTTCACAGAATTTGTATATTATAGTATATTGTAGTGTGTGTGTGTGTGTGTGTGTGTGTGTATATATATATATATATATATATATATATATATATACATACACACACACACACACACACACGCACAGAAGAGTGAGGAAGGGGAAAGACAGTTGTATCATGTTTATATTAAAGTTTTGTGAGGTTTACATGAACCAGTCTGTTCACTGTTGCTCATTTACCTGCCAGTATCAGGTTACTCCAGTCTGTCACGTCTATACTACAATACATACCTTTTGATTTCATGTGGATGGATTTGATATAAATTTATCTTGAATAAGCTAAGTTTGAGCCAAAGCGTCTGTCACAGGACAGTTAAGTTTGGATGTTTTATCTTTGTGAAATCCAGCCAGTTTGGGGGAAAAAATAGCTGTGTACAAATGCCTTATATATGTATATTCTTTCACCTTTAGGTCATTTTTATTAAAAAGTCACACATGACGTTTGAAAAAAGATCTGAGTCTATACAGTAGATAAACTCCAGAAGCATCCCCAAAACAGCCCTTTTCTCCAATGTTAATTGACTTTGGCGTGCATATGATATGCAGTTTTGCCGTACATATAATACACACCTACCACAGCCCTAATCCTAAGCATTGCGTATCATATGCACAGGAAAGTCCATTTCTGTGTATTAATAGAACGGCAAATAGAAACAGAATCTCGTGGTATTGGTATGCACTTTCGCGAGATCGGGTTATGTCAAGATCCTTCACGATATTTGACGCACTCTGATCCTTCATTAAACATCCATCAGGAGAGAAAGATGATAGACTGTGTTCTGATAATAGTCATTGTTTAAACCAATTTCTTATGAAATAAAACAAACAGGACTTTTATGCATTAATCAAACAAAATTTGTGCCTAAACAAGACAAATAAACAATTTATGAACGATTTTGCCGTATTGAAGTAGCTGAAGTAGCTAAAGAGTATTTGTGCTATTGTTTTCTTGCAGGCCCGAGCAGCTTCAGACTCGTGAGCACGCCGCTAACGTAAGTGTGTGTTTTCTTTGCTCAGTGGCTCTATTCTTTTCTGTGATGCGCCTTCTTTTGTCTCTCAGAGGAGAAAAGAACTTGCCGTACCAGTGTCATTCTCACAAGTCTTCACACTTGCATTCTCAGAACTTGGACTGATGTTCTGGCAAGGTTCCATCAAAGTTATGAAAAACGTTCTGCCAGTAATGCCAATGGAATGTTCGTTCAAAGTTACCTGGGGCCTCATTTATAAAACTTTGCGTAGGATTTGCGTCAGAAGTGGCGTACGGATGAAACATAGGACGTGCGTACGCACAGAAATATTCGGATTTATAAAACCGTGCGCACGCACATCCTATGGATTTTTCCCTTAATAAATCACAATCAATTCTAAATGTAGCGCAGCTTTTGCGGCTTCATGACACGCCCATAGTTGCCCATAAATAGTCCGTGAAACGCCCACAAGTTAATATTCATTGATTGCGAAATCATGGCAAACACAGAGAGGAAATCAAAAAAACGTAACTTCACTCAATGTGAAGTAGAAGTTATCGTTGGCGAGGTGGAAAAGAGGAGAAAAATGTTGTTTGGAGGGCACAGTGTGGGCATTACTAATGCCAAAAAGGCACTTGAGTGGCAAACTGTGGCAGACGCCGTAAATGCTGTAGCCTCACAACCTCGGACCGTGGCCGAAATAAAAAAGAAATGGTCGGACATCAAAGTCGAGGCAAAAAAACGTCTAGCGCTCCATCGCCAGAGTGTGTCTGCCACGGGTGGGGGAAAGGGGACACCGGAGCTGACCCCTCTTGATGAGAGACTGGCGGCAATTATTGGGGAATCCCTATTAAGTGGAGTGGCGACTGAGGCGGAGGGGGACACTGACGCGCCAGATGCACCGGGTGACACAGGTAAGAGAAATAAGTAAAATGAATGCAGTCAAGTCACATGTATGCAGGCTACACAATAACAGTTTATTAATATAGAACAATTTTATTTCAGTTGCTGGGTGTTCCAGCGGGGCCAGTGGTTACGATGCTGCAGCTGAGCAGCCGTCTGGACCCAGCGTCTCCACGGCACGCGGCTCTCAACCCTCCAGCAGTGGACGTGTCCTCACCGATGCAGTCCTTGAAATGCAGAGGGAAGTCATTAGTTCAATCAGAGAGGTGGCCAAGGAGTTGGGCGAAATCAAGACTGCCCTGACTGAAATAAACTGCACGATGAGGGAATTCTTGAATAAATAATATTTTCCACACCTTTTGTTGTTCTTTACAAGCGACGCATCACTTCCAAACGCTGGCGCACAGCAGCAGCATTTGGCTCAAATGCGTGGGGATGGGGTTCAGGGTCGGGGCCAACACAGCAATCGGCGCCAGGGGGTAGAGGCACGTTTTTAAAGCTGTGCCACATTGTGTAGCACAGCACATGCCAGCATGATTTGGCACACCTTTTCAGGCGTGTACAATAACCTCCCTCCAGTGCAGTCGAGGAGCCAGCGCCATCTGCCCTTAAACAGGCCGATGGTGCGCTCCACTATAGCGCGAGCTCGGCTGTGGCACATGTTGTAGTGCCTTTCCTCTGCACTATGTGGGTTGAGGAAAGACGTAAGCAGCCACTGTTTGAGGGGATATCCACTGTCCCCTGCAAGGATAGTGAAAGGGTTAAGACATTGAAGTACATTAAAATGTGAATGTCTATAATCAAACGTACCTAGAAGCCAGCCATCACGTATAGCACCAGCCTCGAGTCTGCGTCCAACACTGCTGTGTCTTAAAATAAATGAGTCATGGGTTGACCCAGGCCACCGAGCTACTACATTAGTGAGCAACATGTCTGCATCACAAATAATTTGGACCATTGATTGAATGAAAATGCTTTCTATTAATGAAAGTAATTTTCATTAATGTTCGGTGCCCTTATGGCAACATGAGTGCAGTCAATAGCACCGATGACATTTGGGAAACCATACATAGCTGCAAATTGAGCTTTCTTGTTTGCCTGTTCACCCCGCCGTGTATGGAAACTTTATGGAATCATGGGACGAAGCTATTATGCCTTTTAACACGTCTGGCATTACCCGGCTAAGGGTCGGCTGAGATATTCCTGACCTGTCAGCCAATTCCCTCTGAAAAGTGCCAGTCGCCAGGAATCCTAGTGTTGTTAGGACTTGAAGTGGGACTGGCACGGCGTGGTTCCTCCGAGTGCTCCTCTGTAACGCCGGGCCCAAAAGCCCGCAGAGGTCCAACAGGACGGCTCGAGGAAGTCGGAACCGGCTCATAAGCCACTCGTCCTCGTTTGCCAGCAAGTCTTCTTGCTGTCTAAAGATGCGTTCACTCCGAATTCTTCCATTTGCCACATCTTCTAAGAGCGCAAGATCAGCCATTGTGCGTCATTACGCATTGTGATGGGGCATTTTATTTCCATCCATTTAATTGCATCTGACAAGCTACAGATGGTCGGTAATAATCGACGTGGAAATGGGAAATTGTTCAGCGCAAATGTAATTTCTTGTTGCTTTCTGAATGGTTTAGACATACGCCATACATAGTTTTATCGAAAATAAAACAAAACTAAAGGCATATGCATGAATACCATAATTCCGTAGCTTATGAAGAAATGTTTTACTATGAAAACAACTTTCCCCAGTGGACAATTAATACATCTATCTATCTATCTATCTATCTATCTATCTATCTATCTATCTATATATCTCCTTAATTATCTATCTATCTGTCTGTCTGTCTATCTAATTGCAACTATATCTGCTCCGCCAGACGGACACATTGACGAGAGTATCAGTTTTGTACATTATTTCGTTCTGTTAAGTATATTATTTATGAGGATGAATTGCACAACATGCCAATATTGCAGAACATATTTCACTTTTCTTTTTGCAAATATGTGTTCATTTGAATTTCTGTTGTAATTTTCGTTTGATTTTTTTTGTTTGTTTCACTGCTGATCGATCAAACGGGTGTTCGTGTAGGCTGTTAATTGTAAGACTTGCTTTGTGAAGTCTTCATGTTATTTATAAGAGGCAGTATTGTCATTTTCACTTTCACTTTCACGTGTTTCTTCCATCTGCCGACGGTGTCGCCATTTCTCATTTCACCCGTTTTTGTGCGTACGCCTGGGTCAGAGCTTGCGTGAAGGACCGCACATTTTCCCGTCAAGTTTGCTTTTTATAAATATCAATTATTGCGTAGAGAGTGGCGTACGCCTTCTTTTGTGCGTACGCAACGTTTATAAATGAGGCCCCTGGTCTTTAATAACGTTCTCAAAATGAAAGCGCAAAAACATCATTCACAACGTTTTTCTTAAATGTTTTACATGAACGCTGGTCTAATGTTACTGTTTCGGTTCCTATAACGTTTTGTGTATCAAGCGGGGAAAAAGAGGTTTTAAAACATTTGAACGTTCAGAGAAAATGAGCATAACGTTTTTATAACTTGGCTTGGCTGCTGTCTGACTCTGAGCTCAAATATAATACTCAACACTCCACTGAAGCTCATTGGTTTTGTGTTGGAAACCATCAGCCATAGTGTGATGGATTGCTGTTTGACGATGGTTTGATGCTTCATTTGATGGATCTTTGAATCAAATACTGTACATAGTAAAGGTCCACAGAAGTGTGAATATGTCACGTCTAATACAACTACGACCAAAATCTGTAGCGTGATTCTATTGTTATTGTGGTTGAGATAATATACAATATCTGTATCTGTGGTATTTACAAAGGAAAGAAAAGGCTAGTCGAGAAAATATTTCATGTAAAGCTTTTTAAAATCAGTTTTGCTTTGTCGTTTGTGTTCTCAGTCTGATGAGAAATGACAAAAGGTGTGTAAAAGAATGGAAATTATTTGTGCTTGAAGACGTACGTATTTCACATATTTGCCTGGGTGTGAAACTTCAGCAAACGCAGTCGCTTCATTGTCTATGTAACCATGTCAGAGAAACTGGTAAACAGCTCAACAGTAACTTCTGTCGATCTGTATGATCTATGTTGCAGATCTTACATAAAATAACTAACACTCCAGACAAGGTTGAGTTACCTAAAATAGGAGTAACAGTGGCAAAAAGAACAAAATAAAGGAATCATGATTGTTTCTACAGATACCAAGTTAGATGCTGAAGTTCTTGCACTGTCCTTTTTTGAGGCCAAAGACTCGTTTTGTCATTTGTTTATCTAGTTTGTCTTAAAAGGCTCTAGGAAAGACTTAATGCATGACATGTTGCTCTGACATTTAATTGTCAACAACTGGAAACAACAAAGTAATTGTCTAAACCTCACCCTGAGTAAATATTTGGAGAAGAGTCTGCACATACTATTGAACAAAGGCTCAAGTAGGCTGTGATACACGGCATCTGTCAACTCCTTCAAACTCTTGTGGACACCTTCAAACAATATACAATTATAACATTTGAAAATGAGTTAGTGAGATTTATCAGTCTTTTTGGCTTTAGTTATTTATTTGATTTATTTTAAACATTGAAGTATAGTTTGTGTTTTTGCTTGTATTATATGTTTTGTAATAGTACTTTTTTCTTAAAATTTTGCATTAAGGGGGGAATACATCCACCTTGTACTTTCTCTTATAAAACAGACATAAAAATGTCAGACATTTCATAACATCTAAATATTATTTAATGATATTTATCTGTTTCAAATTGGCTTCAAATTAACAACTACATATATTCACTTGTATAGGGGCCTTAAGTGAGAAAATGACCAGTGTTTGTCAGAGTCTTTTTCTGATGAAGAAAACTTGTCAATCAGGTGCATCGCATGATGACAGGAAAAACTGTGATTATTTCAGTTATTTTACAGCATCACCGGAGAAGTTGCAGGATTTGAGGTGAAAAGCGCAGCAGGAATGTAATTATAAGCTGTAGTTTTGTTACAAGAATGCTGCTCCTCCCTTTTGCCATAATAATGTATGTTGATTTTGCTTTCATGTTTGATTGTGCAAATGACGAAGTCTGAAGTAAAAAAAGAATTAAAGTTAAAACCAGTGTTTCCAACCCTCCCGGTCCCGCCCTAAGTTATTAAAGTCAGAGAAGCTCTAACACCTCCATCATTTATCCTAAACTCCTAGAACATCTCACACACAGGTAAGAAATGCTTTAAACTTTTTTACAAGTGGCTGTTAACCTACTGAGTGAATTTGCATGAATCAAGAGACAGATACGTGTTATGACATTGCATTATACAAAGATTTAACAGATGAGGTCTGTTCAAATAATTAGAAATGGCTGATATGTATTATGATTTTTAATGACTAAATGTCATTGCATCAGATTAAAAAAAATCCCAAAACTAACTTTACTTTTATGAGCTTTTTTTTTTTTTACTTTTAACTTTGTTTGCTTTAAGTGTTTGGGTAATCATTCATTAAAATAAATAAATAGAATTTGCTTGGATATTTTTGTTTTATAATTTATAGATACTGTTACATTTTTGATCGACTACAGGGTCCAACTATTTGTTACAGTTACTGTTTTTTCCTGTTTGTTCAGATACCAATGCATGCTGTTTTTTTTTATTTTTTATTATTTTATCTGAGTTTGATCATAAATTACAAATCTTATTATGCATTGTACTGAATGAATATTAGATAGCCTATCAATTGAATATATTTTATCTTTATATTATAATTCAAATTAGTTATAAAAATAGAAGTCAATTATGTATTATTTAATTTTTGGTACATTTTTACAAAATGTTGTGTCTACTCTGGAAAAAAAATAAAAATACTTTGTGTTATTGGACGGTGCTATCCTGTCTGAACGACCCAACTTTTCGAGAGACTATGGAATGACTAAGGAGCCACTGACTTCTAAAGCATACATTAAAAAAAAAAAGTTTTTAGTTGCAAAAATTTTATTTTTTTATGCTCACTTAGTTTTGAGGATGGATTTTGAGGATCTATCAAATTCTGTAATTTTACACTTTACCATAGTAAGAAGGTTAAATGGTTGCACTGTGTAGTATATAATGTTGTGTAACAAGAATTATTTGAAGATTGCATAGATAGCCTCTTAGTTCCATCAAACAAACAACCATTGCTGAGATAAAGAAATTAAAAGACATTAAGCAAAACTCGTATGTTAGTGTTAAGGTTAAATTGTTAAAATGCCATAATATTTATGAATACCATATTGCTAAATAAGATGTGGTAAATAAACTAAGGTGTTGATGAATTGAGGATCCAGGTTCATGCTTGTTTGTGTCTGGGAAGGAATGATAAAAGATTATGAACGACAAAGTCTTTCAGATAAAGCCTGCCTTTCGTTAATGGCTTTTAAAATCAAATTTAAATTATCCAAAATGTTTATTTTTTTTTGTTGATTATACAAGATGATTTGTTTTCTTTTAAATTATAGGTAACAAAAACTGCACGATTAACAGATACATAAGCACATAAAGATCACGGATGAGGAGTAAATGGATTTATGTGGCTATCCTGGGGATAGCATGCATGATGCTTGGAGTCAATGGGAGCAATACAACAAGCAGTAGCAACTCTACAGACAGCTGGATATCTTCTAACATGACCACCAGCCTGACCCAGACGCTACCAACCAACATGACCACCAACCTGACCCAGACACTACCACCCAACATTACCACCAACCTGACCCAGACGAACCCACCCAGCATGACCACCAACCTAAACCAGGTCGGTCCCTTCAACATAACTTCAAACTTAACTCAAACAGGACCTCCCAACATAAACCTTAACCTTACCCAGATGGGTCCTCTCAACATGACCACCAGCCTTACCCAGACTGGCCCTCTTAATATGACTACAAACCCATCCCTGATGGGCCCTCTCAACATGACCACAAACCCCGACCAGTTAAGCCCTTTTAACATGACCACAAACTCAACCCAGATGAGCCCTTTTAACATGACCACAAACCCAACCCAGATGAGCCCTCTCAACATGACCACAATCCCGAACCAAATGAGCCCTTTTAACATGACCACAAACCCAACCCAGATTGGTCCTCTCAACATGACCACCAGCCTTACCCAGATAGGCCCTCTTAATATGACTACAAACCTATCCCTGATAGGCCCTCTCAATATGACCACAAACCCGAACCAGATGAGCCCTTTAAACACGACCACAGACCCCAACCAAATGAACCCTTTTAACATGACCACAAACCCAACCCAGATGGGTCCTCATAACATAACCACCAGCCTTACCCAGACAGGCCCTCTTAATATGACTACAAACCTATCCCAGATGGGCCCTCTCAACATGACCACAAACCCGAACCAGATGAGCCCTTTTAATATGACCACAAACCCAACCCAGATGGGCCCTTTCAACATGACCGCTAACCTGACACAAACACACCCTTCCAACATAACCACCAACCTGCCCCAAACACAAACTCCCAACATAACCACCAACCTGACCCAGACAAACCCTCCCAACAGAACCGCTAACCTGCCCCAAACACACCCTACCAACATAACCACCAACCTGACCCAGAGAGACCCTACCAACACAACCACTAACCTGACCCAGACAAACCCTCCCAACACAACCACCAACCTGACCCAGACACACCCTCCCAACATAACCACCAACCTGCCCCAAACACACCCTCCCAACATAACCACCAACCTGACCCAGACAAACCCTCCCAACATAACTGCTAACCTGCCCCAAACAAACCCTTTCAACATAACCGCCAACCTGACCCAAACACACCCTCCTAACATAACCGCCAACCTGCCTCAAACATACCCTCCCAACATAACCACCAACCTGACCCAGACAAACCCTCCCAACATAACTGCTAACCTGCCCCAAACAAACCCTTTCAACATAACCGCCAACCTGACCCAAACACACCCTCCTAACATAACCGCCAACCTGCCCCAAACAAACCCTCCCAACATAACCACCAACCTGACCCAGACACACCCTCCCAACATAACCACCAACCTGACCCAGACAAACCCTCCCAACACAACCACCAACCTGACCCAAACACACCCTCCCAACATAAGCGCTAACCTGCCCCAAACAAACCCTCCCAACATAACCACCAACCTGACCCAGACAAACCCTCCACACACAACCGCCAACCTGACCCAGACAAACCCTCCCAACACAACCACCAACCTGACCCAAACACACCCTCCCAACATAACCGCTATCCTGCCCCAAACATACCCTCCCAACATAACCACCAACCTGACCCAGACAAACCCTCCAAACATAACCACAAACCTGACCCAGACAAACCCTCCCAACATAACCGCCAACCTGACCCAGACAAACCCTCCCAACACAACCACCAACCTGACCCAAACAAACCCTCCCAACATAACCGCCAACCTGACCCAGACACACCCTCCCAACATAACCGCCAACCTGACCCAGACACACCCTCCCAACATAACCGTCAACCTGACCCAGACAAACTCTCCCAACATAACCGCCAACCTGACCCAGACACATCCTCCCAACATAACCGTCAACCTGACCCAGACAAACCCTCCCAACATAACCGCCAACCTGACCCAGACAAACCCTCCCAACTTAACCGCCAACCTGACCCAGACACACCCTCCCAACATAACCGCCAACCTGACCCAGACAAACCCTCCAAACATAACCGCTAACCTGACCCAGACAAACCCTCCAAACATAACCGCTAACCTGACCCAGACAAGGCCTCCCAATATTACCACAAACCCGATCCAGACAGGCCCCCTCACCATAACAAATATTATAACAACATCAGGCTCTAATACTCTGTCACCAGTAAGTCAAACTTTTTTTCCTGTTTAAAAATGGAAGTAACCATCTTGACTGTTAAAACGCAAGTAATTTTTTTATTGCAGGACATCACTGGCAGGGATAACTGCAAGAGGGATAGGGCATGTTTCTCCGCTCCACCTTCCTGTAATCCAGGTGCAGAAGGTTCCTGCTATTTTCTTTCCACAAGAGGAGTAAGCGGAAATGCAGATAATTTTACTTTTGAGCTGAGTGGCGAGACAGATGGTTACATTGGAGCTGGCCTCTCTCGAGACAGCAGTGTAAGATATCAAATCCGTTTTTTTTTTTATCTTACATTTATTTTAGAGATTGAGATTAAGGTACTTAAAAATTAAACATTACATTCAATTAAATCAAAGAACGGTATCTGGTTGTCTAATCTATTTTTAATCTGCTTTTCTCACCCATAGGGTCAAGGTGCCACCGTCTATTCTTGTGCCAAATTCAATGGTGCACTGAGGTTAATTCGTTCCACACTGAACAATCAAATATTGATGCAGGATAATACAGTAAGGTCATTTTTCAGAGACCATTAATGCATAAAAGATGATTAAAATATAATAGCTTTGACTGCCTCATTCTCTAGGTAGTAACCTATAACACCCAACAATAAAACAATCAAATGCCTGTAGTTATTTGCTGGTGTAGAAGAATAGTGGCTCACACAAGCTTTAGTTCTGTGATATTTGAAGGCTTTTAAGCATGAACTGTGCATTTTAATCCCAGAGCATTTCAATAGTGTCTAAGTACTGCACTGCATTGACTAGCCAAAACTTACAGTACATTTTTTCAGACATTCTGAGCAAAGCTTGCTTGTATGTTTTAGATAATATTTGTGTCATCAATCAAAGATTTTCCAACAACGCTGTATATGCATTCTCAGAAGCAGTTTATGTTCCATCATAGCAATGTCAAATTAAGTAATGTTACTTCTGTTGTGCTGCAGTTTATCCCTGGAAGCTTCCAAGGCTCAGTCATTGGTAGAAAGATTCAATGCATTTTCAATGCTGCAGGTCTCAGCAGCACCACCCGTTCTGCAACCACAGACACTTTTGTCTTCCTTGTAACAGGCAGCATATTAAATGGTCAGTGCAACTCTCTGATCACATAAATGATATATATTTTGTTTTGAAACAGAAATAAACAATTTTCTTCCATCTATTCCTTTTTAGGTTCTCTGGATTCTCCAGTCAGTAGACTGACCACAAATGGGGCAGTGGACTTAAGCAACCCCAACAGCACAGACGTTTCAGTAATAACACCCAGTACAAATGCCACTGCATCTAATACCACAGCAACATCAACCACCACTGCAGCATCTACAAACTTGACCCAGACGATACTTCCCAACATGACCACCAACCTGATCCAGACACCCCCTTCCAACATAACCACCAACCAGACTCAAACACGCCCACCCAACATAACTGCCAACCTGACCCAGACAAACCCTCCCAACATAACCGTCAACCTGACCCAGACAAACCCTCCCAACATAACCGCCAACCTGACCCAGACACCCCCTCCCAACATTACCGCCAACCTGACCCAGACACCCCCTCCCAACATTACCGCCAACCTGACCCAGACAAACCCTACCAACATAACCGCCAACCTGACCCAGACAAACCCTCCCAACATAACCGCCAACCTGACCCAGACACCCCCTCCCAACATTACCGCCAACCTGACCCAGACAAACCCTCCCAACATAACCGCCAACCTGACCCAGACACACCCTTCCAACATTACCGCCAACCTGACCCAGACACCCCCTCCCAACATTACCGCCAACCTGACCCAGACAAACCCTACCAACATAACCGCCAACCTGACCCAGACAAAACCCTCCCAACATAACAGCCAACCTGACCCAACACACCCTCCCAACATTACTGCCAACCTGACCCAGACAAACCCTCCCAACATTACCGCCAACCTGACCCAGACAAACCCTCCCAACATAACCGCCAACCTGACCCAGACACACCCTCCCAACATAACCGCCAACCTGACCCAGACAAACCCTCCTAACATAACCGCCAACCTGACCCAGACAAACCCTACCAACATAACCGCCAACCTGACCCAGACAAACCCTCCCAACATAACCGCCAACCTGACCCAGACACACCCCTCCAACATTACCGCCAACCTGACCAGACAAACCCTCCCAACATAACCGCCAACCTGACCCAGACACACCCTTCCAACATTACCGCCAACCTGACCCAGACACACCCTCCCAACATTACCGCCAACCTGACCCAGACAAACCCTACCAACATAACCGCCAACCTGACCCAGACAAACCCTCCCAACATAACAGCCAACCTGACCCAGACACACCCTCCCAACATTACTGCCAACCTGACCCAGACAAACCCTCCCAACATTACCGCCAACCTGACCCAGACAAACCCTCCCAACATAACCGCCAACCTGACCCAGACACACCCTCCCAACATAACCGCCAACCTGACCCAGACAAACCCTCCTAACATAACCGCCAACCTGACTCAGACAATCCCTCCAAACATAACCGCCAACCTGACCCAGACACACCCTCCCAACATAACCGCCAACCTGACCCAGACAAACCCTCCCAACATAACCGTCAACCTGACCCAGACAAACCCTCCCAACATAACCGCCAACCTGACCCAGACACACCCTCCCAACATAAAATACAACCACAAACACGACCCACCCCCCAACATAACCGCCAACCTGACCCAGACAAACCCTCCCAACATAACCTCTAACCTGACCCAGACAAGGCCTCCGAATATTACCACAAACCCGACCCAGACAGGCCCCCTCACCATATCAAATATTATAACAACATCAGGCTCTAATACTCTGTCACCAGTAAGTCAACCTTTTTTTCCTGTTTAAAAATGGAAGTAACCATCTTGACTGTTAAAACGCAAGTAATTTTTTTATTGCAGGACATCACTGGCAGGGATAACTGCAGGAGGGATAGGGCATGTTTCTCCGCTCCACCTTCCTGTAATCCAGGTGCAGAAGGTTCCTGCTATTTTCTTTCCACAAGAGGAGTAAGCGGAAATGCAGATAATTTTACTTTTGAGCTGAGTGGCGAGACAGATGGTTACATTGGAGCTGGCCTCTCTCGAGACAGCAGTGTAAGATATCAAATCCGGTTTGTTTTTTGTTTTTTTTTCTGACATTTATTTTAGTGATTGAGATTAAGGTGCTTAAAAATTAAACATTACATTCAATTAAATCAAAGAACGGTATCTGGTTGTCTAATCTATTTTTAATCTGCTTTTCTCACCCATAGGGTCAAGGTGCCACCGTCTATTCTTGTGCCAAATTCAATGGTGCACTGAGGTTAATTCGTTCCACACTAAACAATCAAATATTGATGCAGGATAATACGGTAAGGTCCTTTTTCAGAGACCATTAATGCATAAATGATGATTAAAATATAATAGCTTTGACTGCCTCATTCTCTAGGTAGTAACCTATAACACCCAATAATAACACAATCAAATGCCTGTAGTTATTTGCTGGTGTAGAAGAATAGTGGCCCACACAAGCTTTAGTTCTGTGCTATTTGAAGGCTTTTAAGCATGAACTGTGCATTTTAATGCCAGAGCATTTCAATAGTGTCTAAGTACTGCACTGCATTGACTAGCCAAAACTTACAGTACATTTTTTTTCAGACATTCTGAGCAAAGCTTGCTTGTATGTTTTAGATAATATTTGTGTCATCAATCAAAGATTTTCCAACAACACTGTATATGCATTCTCAGAAGCAGTTTATGTTCCATCTTAGCAATGTCAAATTATGTAATGTTACTTCTGTTGTGCTGCAGTTTATCCCTGGAAGCTTCCGAGGCTCAGTCATTGGTAGAAAGATTCAATGCATTTTCAATGCTGCAGGTCTCAGCAGCACCACCCGTTCTGCAACCACAGACACTTTTGTCTTCCTTTTAACAGGCAGCATATCAAATGGTCAGTGCAACTCTCTGATCACGTAACTGACATATATTTTCTTTTGAAACAGAAATAAACCATTTTCTTCCATCTACTCCTTTTTAGGTTCTCTGGATTCTCCAGTCAGTAGACTGACCACAAATGGGTCAGTGGACTTAAGCAACCCCAACAGCACAGACGTTTCAGTAATAACACCCAGTACAAATGCCACTGCATCTAATACCACAGCAACATCAACCACCACTGCAGCATCTACAAACTTGACCCAGACGGTATTTCCCAACATGACCACCAACCTTATCCAGACACCCCCTTCCAACCTAACCACCAACCAGACTCAAACACGCCCACCCAACATAACCGCCAACCTGACCCAGACACACCCTCCCAACATAACCGCCAACCTGACCCAGACAAACCCTCCCAACATAACCGTCAACCTGACCCAGACACACCCTCCCAACATAACCGTCAACCTGACCCAGACACACCCTCCCAACATAACCGCCAACCTGACCCAGACACACCCTCCCAACATTACCGCCAACCTGACCCAGACACCCCCTCCCAACATTACCACCAACCTGACCCAGACAAACCCTCCCAACATAACCGCCAACCTGACCCAGACAAACCCTCCCAACATAACCGCCAACCTGACCCAGACAAACCCTCCCAACATAACCGCCAACCTGACCCAGACACACCCTCCCAACATAACCGCCAACCTGACCCAGACAAACCCTCCCAACATAACCGCCAACCTGACCCAGACACCCCCTCCTAACATAACAGCCAACCTGACCCAGACAAACCCTCCCAACATAACCGCCAACCTGTCCCAGACAAACCCTCCCAACATAACCGCCAACCTGACCCAGACAAACCCTCCCAACATAACCGCCAACCTGACCCAGACACACCCTCCCAACATAACCACCAACCTGACCCAGACACACCCTCCCAACATAACAGCCAACCTGACCCAGACAAACCCTCCCAACATAACCGCCAACCTGACCCAGACAAACCCTCCCAACATAACCGCCAACCTGACCCAGACAAACCCTCCCAACATAACCGCCAACCTGACCCAGACACACCCTCCCAACATAACCGCCAACCTGACCCAGACACACCCTCCCAACATAACCGTCAACCTGACCCAGACACACCCCTCCCAACATAACCGCCAACCTGACCCAGACACCCCCTCCCAACATTACCACCAACCTGACCCAGACAAACCCTCCCAACATTACCACCAACCTGACCCAGACAAACCCTCCCAACATAACCGCCAACCTGACCCAGACAACCCTCCCAACATAACCGCCAACCTGACCCAGACAAACCCTCCCAACATAACCGCCAACCTGACCCAGACAAACCCTCCCAACATAACCGCCAACCTGACCCAGACACCCCCTCCCAACATAACAGCCAACCTGACCCAGACAAACCCTCCCAACATAACCGCCAACCTGACCCAGACAAACCCTCCCAACATAACCGCCAACCTGACCCAGACAAACCCTCCTAACATAACCGCCAACCTGACCCAGACAAACCCTCCCAACATAACCGCCAACCTGACCCAGACACACCCTCCCAACATAACCGCCAACCTGACCCAGACAAACCCTCCCAACATAACAGCCAACCTGACCCAGACACACCCTCCCAACATAACAGCCAACCTGACCCAGACAAACCCTCCCAACATAACCGCCAACCTGACCCAGACAAACCCTCCCAACATAACCGCCAACGTGACCCAGACAAACCCTCCCAACATAACAGCCAACCTGACCCAGACACACCCTCCCAACATAACCGCCAACCTGACCCAGACACACCCACCCAACATTACCGCCAACCTGACCCAGACAAACCCTCCCAACATAACCGCCAACCTGACCCAGACAAACCCTCCCAACATAACCGCCAACCAGACTCAAACACGCCCTCCCACCGTGATTGCTAACCTGACTGCGACACCATCAGGCTCTAATACCTTGAACAACAGCAACGTCAATAATCTATCACTAGTAAGCCCTTTTTCTTGCTCAAAAATGCAAATAATAAGAATCCTGACTTGAAGTGAAAGTTGCTTTTAAAGGATAACAATTAATTTTTATAATTTTTTTCTTTCTTTTTAATTTGACCTCTTGTTCACTGCAGGATATCACTGGCAGGGATAACTGCAGGAGGGATAGAGCATGTTTCTCTGCTCCACCTACTTGTAATCCAGGTGCACAAGATTCCTGTTATTTCCTATCTGCAAAAGGAGTAAGCGGAAGTGCAGATAATTTTACCTTTGAACTCAGTGGCGAGTCAGATGGTTACATTGGAGCTGGCCTCTCTCGAGACAACAGTGTAAGAGATAAAATCCAAATGTTTTTTCAATCATGCTTCTTTTATTATATTCTAATATTTAAGAACTAGTATGGTTCCCTGACTAATTTACTTTTCACATCCTCAGGGTCAAGGAGCCACTGTCTATTCTTGCGCCAACATCAATGGTGCACTGAAGTTCTTCCGTTCCACACTGAACCATCAAAGACTGGCTCAGGATAACACTGTAAGGCCCTTTTCCAGAGCACCTTCTGTATAAAAAATACTATGCCAATTTTGAGCAGTGGATGTTCTTCACAGTAAAAAAATACAGTAGTATATGAAAACAGAAAATGGTACTATACACACAGGTCTCAAAGGTTGCCTTTAAAACCTGTGTTAAGATGCAATAATGCATTAAAGCAGATTAAAATATACTGTAACATACTAAAATAGACTTTCTCAGTAATAATATTTCTGTTTCGCTGCAGTTCATCCCTGGAAGTTTCCGTGGTTCGGTGAATAGAGGAAAGATTCAGTGCATTTTCAATGCTGCAGGTCTCGGCAGCATCACTCGTGCGGCAACCACAGACACTTATGTCTTCTTTTTAACAGGCAGTGTCTCAAATGGTGAGTGCAACACTGATCAAGTGACATATTTTTTGTTTTGCAGCAGACCTAAATCTTACTCCTCCCTTTACTCATTTTCCAGGCTCTCTGGATTCTCCAGTCACTAGAATGACTACAAATGGGTCAGTGGACTTAAGCAACCCTAACAGCACAGATGTTTCAGTAATAACACCCAGTACAAATGCCACCACAACAGCCCCGAACATCACCACATCTAGTTCCTCTTTAGCATTAAACACCACTACAGCCCCGAACACCACCGCATCTAATTCCACTGCATCCTCAAATACTACTGCATCATCAAATGCCACTGCATCTACTGCCTCTGGATTATCTACAGCTAATAATGTTACAACAAATGTAAGTGAGAACAGACTGGCGAGCCATTTTTTTTTTCATGTATATGAATGTGTTGCTTTTTGTGGTGCAGGTGAAGTAAAGCCATTGATGTTAAAAACTATTGTGATGTGTTGGATAGCAAATTACTATAAATTGATGAGTTTACTTATGATTTTATACATTTCTTAAATATTAATTTCAGCATTACATTTTGTGGCTAATCTGAACGTAACGTTGCAGGATAAGGTCACCAAGGACAACTGTAAAAAGGACAGGGCATGTTTCTCCACTCCAGCCAACTGTGATCCATCAAGCTCAAGTAGCTGCATTTTTGCCTCCACAAGAGTGGTGAACGGAAACTTAGACAATCTCACTTTTGAGCTCAGTGGGGATTCAAATGGTTACATCGCAGTTGGCCTGTCTCGAGACAAGAAGGAGGTCTGAAAATGATCAAATTTATTTCTCATATATGTCCATGCTTAAAAATAAAAATCCCTTTGTTAAAAATGTGATTTTGGAAAAACAAATCTCAGATTTGGATTCTCGGACTTATTAACCTTTCCTGCTCATAGGGTGATGATGACACTGTCTACTCTTGTGCCAATGACAATGGTGTGGCGAAGTTCATTCGTGCCACTCTGAACAACAACATTCTGACTCCAGATAAGACTGTAAGACTCCCTTTTACAGAGCATCTTCTTCAGTGCCAAGCTTTGCACAAAATATTCTTGACTATAAATGATGTGGTAATGAACAGAAGCAGGGATGGCTTTCAAATATAACATGTTTTATACAGTAGAACAGTAACAATGAAAAACAGTAACAATGCAAATGTTTGTTCAACAGCAGTGAGTGAAAAAAGCAAAACCCCGAGTAGAGCTGAAGGGTTTATAGAATGCTTTTAAGTAGAGGGTAACTTCACTCACTCTGACCCCTAATTTGCAGCAATACATTTGTACTTGATTTGTCTTGCAGTTTAACCCTGGATCCTTCCGTGGCTCTGTGAACGGCACAAGGATTCAGTGCATTTTTGTAGCTGCAGGTCTCAGCAGCAACGCCCGTGCGGCAAACACAAATGCTTTCCTCTATTTCTTCACTGGCAACTTTACAAATGGTGAGAGCGACACTATGAACGAAGACCTAAAAGAGATTTCAGTTAGTAGCAAAATTAAAATGTTTTCCTTTCCACAGGCACTTTAGGGTCTCCAGTCACACGAATGTTTACAAATTCATTGGTTGATCTAACCAACACTAGCAGCTCAGACGTTGCCATAATAACACCCACTACAAGCACAGATAATACTACCACTATTACGACTACTACAGCAAAACCTGCTACTACAGCAGGGAGCAATGCACTGCATCATGCTGCATCTCAGGGTAAGAACTCATCAGGGCAATGTCTTCTGGCAGAATCTGCATTTTGAGAGAAAATCTCTAGTGTGTTAAAAAAAAAAGAGTGAAACAAATGACTACTCTTTAGTTGCTAAATGCCCTTTTTTAAAATCTATTGGTGCATGATATGTATTTGCACAACAGATAGAACAAGTGTACAATACAGGAAAGTTTCTGACCTCTATAGAAGTAGTATCATTTTTGTGTCGTGCTTTAAAACTTTATGATAAAACATCTAAAGTTCCTTTATAAATAACTGATTTTTTTTCTTCTTTCAGCTGCTCTGGTAATTCTCTCAGGGATCCTTGCAGTGCTCCTGTTGTAAGGATTCTGCCAACACATTTGCTTTCTGAAACTGGTCGATGAGCACTGAACGCTTGATGAACCCAACACCAAAGTATATGTAATTCAGCATATTTATAACTGTGCAATAATGCGACTCTGGGAACAATGAAGAAAGAAGCAGAAAATATGGGGAAGAGGGCATTACATTATTTATTTAATCTTAGTGTTTGTGTGTGAGAGATTGTGTTTATGAATGTTTTTGCGAGCGTTAGTGTTTGTATTCTGCTAATGTACTGCTATTTAAAATCAGGCTCCTGCACAGAGAGGGCTGATGAAAATTAAAATCAGTATATTAATATAATTGTGCAAGTGTGAGCCATCATGTGGCTAAAATGATCTAAGATAATTGTTTTCAAATGTCTTAATTTATTGTTACTGTTGCCTCAAACCATTGATTTCCTGTAAGTTATAAATATAGTCTTTTTTTTTTAATATGCATAATAAAATGTTCAAGTAAAAAAAATGAAACTGGTAGATCAGTGTTTGGACTAAAGGTTAAAGTGGCAAAGAACAAACTAAATGCAAACAGCATGCATAGTCAGGATAGTAAATTAGTGAAACACTTCCCATATTGTTGATCAAAGTCTGCACATGCAATCAAGCACTACGGTTTTTCACAAGACATTTGTGACACTTGGTAGAAGTCGAATTAGACGCAACATGGACAGGTTATGTAGCATTCTCATGCACAAAAACTATGAACAAAACCACCCACCAATCAAACGTGTTTATTTTTAAATAATTAATCATCTTAGTACTGTGTTGGGTCACCAAATTGTGGACAGATAAAGTGCTTAATATTCAAATCACTTCAAAGGCAATGCAATAGATTAATGATATTTTAAATCTGTTTGATTTTTGTCTTTGCATTACAAAATGATGCAGAAGCAACAATCTGTTTTCTACTAACCTTTACTGATTAAAAAAATGGTGTAGAAACAATTCTTACTAAGAAATTGGTAGTAAATTTTACATTTAATTATGAAGTAACAGTGAATTAAACAATACATTTTGAAGTAGAAAGACTGTAATAGTATTTTGTTTTTTACTCTTTTAAAATTGTTTAACTTTATTTTTTTTTTACAGTGTTCTATTTTGATAAGGAGTGTTTTGTACACGTTATAAAATAACTCAAAATACAGATGCTCTACAGAAGAGAATAGGACAATCATAGTTTAAACTCAAGTTCACATAAATTCTTCTCTCCGCTGCGGCTGTCTGTCATCCTCCATTCAGCAATCAAACTGTGTGTCGCGTTCGGTTACTACAGTCAAAAAGATGAAACTCTCTTCAAGAGCGCACCGTAACTGAGGTTTAAAACTGTTCAAAGAAATAGATCATACTAATGCACAGATTTAATACACCACATATCAATATCTCTTCCTTTTGTACTACTGATGTCCGGTTTGCGAATGAATCATTCGATTTAACCAGTTAACTGAATCGTTTGAAACGGTTTGCGTCTCCAGTAAGCATTAATCCACAAATTACTTAAGTTATTCACTTTTTTAACGTGGCTGACACTCCCTCTAAGTCAAAATAAACCAATATCCCGGAGAAAACGGTAAACTGACTGAACTGCTGTGAAGAGAGAACTGAAGATGAACACGAGCAGAGCAGCATGTGTGTTGTACTAACTTTTCTATGCAGACTCGGAGGGCTGCGCAGCTGTGCACTGTGACTCTGTGTTGTTTCAAGCTCATCATTCTGTGCACAGGATGCACATAAGCGCTCTGTGCCACTCTATATTGGTGTCTTTAGCATTATAATAATTTTCTATGCGCAATTAAATATTATTATTTTTCTTTCTTATTCTGTCCTATCTATCATATGTTGCTGCTTTTATTACTGTGCTATACATGTAAAAGAAACTCTTTTACATTTCTATATAAATGTATATTCTTGTTTTTTCATGAATGTATTTTACAACAATACAAAGAGCAATGTGTAACATTTTACCAGATTTTAGACTTATTCACTTTTATTTGTAAATAAAATATTTCACTAGATTTTATAAAATTATTGTGCATCCATGATTTTTCTATTCTAGGGTATCTTTTGCTGCTGAATTATCAACTAACCTAGTTTATAATAGTATTTTTGTCATAGATTATGATTATAGAAATTCTACATTGATTTAAAAAAAAAAA
The DNA here is from genome assembly GCF_018340385.1 of Cyprinus carpio. Lineage (NCBI taxonomy): Eukaryota > Metazoa > Chordata > Actinopteri > Cypriniformes > Cyprinidae > Cyprinus > Cyprinus carpio. The sequence continues at coordinate 5,002,094 of NC_056578.1, read as the reverse complement.
AACTGCGCTGGTATTGGATTGGTATCGGCAGATACTCAGAATTTTTGGTATCGGATTGGATTGGTTCTGAAAAAAATGGTATCGTTGCATCACTAGTCTTTTATAGGACAAAGAATTTAACAGTTCATCAGCCTCAGTACAATTTTATGACGTTTCGCACTCTTCACACAATGTGACAAAATAAATTCTCAAAAAAAAATACTGCGTCTGTCTCTTTCAAATCAATTCACAATAGTAAACTCTTCAACAAAACATTACATTCAATAACCCAAATGTGCAAAATAATTGTAATTGTATGGTCAATTTAACTCTAAATGCAGAAAATCAATGTAGATAACACTTTTCCTTTCAAAACTCAACAGTATATTCAAAAATATTGATTGAAAACGCAAGAAATTATGAATTGATTCATTTAAAAAACAAGGTTCGCGAATCAAATGACCAAATTGATCAAAGTTTGTAAATCAAGTGATTTAGAACACTCGTTCGATCAGTTCAAGTTCAAAAGATGAAGTATGTCCGTTTCAAAAGCAAAAATCAAACAAGTTTGAAGTATCAGAGTCCTTTGTGTCCAAAAGAACAAGCTAAATTGTAATCCTCCCACCAGCTGATGGTTTCAAATCACAGTTCAAAGGTCCATGGGCAGCTCGCCATTATCGCGTACGAACCCAGATGATTCCACACCAAAGGATTATGTTTGGCACAAAACAGGAAACTATCGCAGGAGATCATGTTCATAGAAAGAATCACAGAAAAAAAAAGAAGAAAAAACGGCCTTGCAAAACACAAGGCAAACATAATAGTTAACTTCTGATTCAAACACTTCCATCACAAATGCATACACACACGTCTCAAACGACACATTAATACAACTTTTTGCCAGTTATTAAACACATTGACACTAATAAATCACTCTTAGTCTCATCTCATGACCCATTTAGCACTTTTACACGTGGTAGCTTTAGCACAACGTGCTAGTCTCAGCCTCAAGGATACGTTTTTTTTATGTGTTTTTGAGCTTTGGTTTGATTAAAAAAACAGCGCAACAATGCAGCGCAGCTGACACAGAAGAGTGTACGCCGCCTGCGTACACTGATTTGGAGAGACACAGAGGAGAGGAATTGTTAAATAAACTCATTATTTTTGTTTTCTTCGTGTACAAAAAGTATTCTCGTCGCTTTGTAACGTTACAGTTGAATCACTGATGGCAGATGGACTATTCTGACGATGCTTTTCATACTTTCCTGGACCTTGACACTGTTATTTATTTGGCAGTCTATATGGGACAGTCTTAAGTCCCAGTTTTCATCCAAAATATCTTAAATTGTGTTCTGAAGACGAACAAAGCTTTTACGGGTTTGGAACGACATGGGGGTAAGTGATTAATGACAAAAATATTCATTTTGCAGTGAAGTAACCCTTTAAAGTGGCAAAGAACAAAGCTAACTGCAAATGTAACGGAGTGAAATGGTATGTTAAATTATTGCATAAATGGGGACAGCGCCATCTTTGTGCTGTGTGATGTGATTTAGCGTGTGGAGTAGGGACCGCCCACAGCAGAGTTAATGAAGCATTGCTGTTGGTAAGTTGCACGTTTTTCGCGGTCTGAGAATTACCATTTATAATTGTCCTAAACAAACAAGTAGTTGCTTTATTGTGACTGTATCTTTCAATGAATATGTTGGGACTCTGTTAAGCCTTGTTTGGCGTCAAGTGTGTTGCTCAATATTGAGTTATAACGTGTTTAGAGACCTGATTGTAATCAATTTGTGTGTTGCCTTGTGTTTCATGTAGAAATGGTTAATTCTCTTTCTGAATCAGTGAAACCCTATTTACACACACCGTCTCCATTGTGCAGAAAGCAGACTGCCCAGGCAAGACCGTCACATTGGTGCCGTGAAGTTGTGATGCCGCTGTGTTGCTATGGGTCGTGTCTTCAAGCAAGTTGATTGAGATCACTGTGCTGCTGCATTAGGACTGGAAGCGTGTGTCATCGGTTAAACTGTTCGTCATCATTCCACAGCCTTTGGTGATTGAGGGACTCATTGACTTTATCCTTTATTGGACTTTTCTCTCTCTGCTCTTTGATATTGAGTTAATGCCTGTACGTATTATAGCGTATTTCATTCCCCAAGATGAGTAACAACAATAGATACTTACCTGATCAATGTACTCCTTTTCCAGTGGGTAGAGGCAGAGGAGTTTTAGGTTTCCCAATTCCCTTTCCGATGGACAGCCCCAACACTGGCAATAGCAATAGTAGACCTGGTTTTACAAGAGGGGTGTGTTTTGTACGAGAGTACGATACAGCAAACATGCAGTCAAATATTAATCACAGAGTAGCCTCCACATCTACACCCAACAATGATAGTGTGCCTGATATGTTAGGGCAGATGATTTCAATTGTCCATCAAATTGGCCAACAATTAGCAGAGAAAATTATGTCTCATCTCAGTTCCCATAGCTTTGACACTGACGCACCAAGTAAAAAACACACTGATGATTATAAGAATGACAGCCCCTCAAGCGTGGCTAATTTGTCACAAAACCAAGTGATTCAGCACAGAAAATTCAAGGAGCCACCTTCATTCAGAGGAGATGGTTCAGATACAATTGAAATTGAGGAATGGGAAGATCTGATGAGGACATTTGTTAAAAAGAGCAACATGAATGCGGATGAACACGTGGAGGAAATCATTGTACACCTGCGTGGTAAAGCTAAAGATGTAGTCAAATTCTGGATCAGGAACTGTGACTCTGCCACCACTGTCTGCCCAAACTCTGTCTACAGCCTGCTGGGTAAACATTTCAGTTGTAGTCATTACTCACCTGTTCCTCTTGCTGATTTTTACACTACTTTACCCGAGGACAACGAAAATCCATACGACTACTGGCTGAGACTCAACGGAGCTGCAGATGTCGCTTCTGAATGCTTGCAAGAGCAAGGTAAAACACTTGACAAGCCCAGCATGGAAATAGTCCACATGTTTATCAGACACTGCCCAAGTAAAGACTTAGCCTTAACCTTCAGAACCAAACCGATTGACAAATGGTCAGCCCATGAAGTACAGGCTGTGCTTAATGACTATCAATCTGACTTATTGTTCAAAGTCACCAGTACAGTGCATCGCAGCCAAAGTGAAAGAGTTTCAATCAACAAGATTGATGTTAACGCAGTTCCAGTGCCCGCTCCCACACTGTGCGAACAACCAAAAAGCACAGATTTCTCTGCCCTTGAAAAGGTCATTGACATGCTTGAAAAAGTTCTGCTAACCGATTCTAACACACCTCCATCTCATCCTAGACGCCAGCCTCAAACCCGATTTCCTAGGATTGAAGGTCTTGATGCCTTACCGTGCTCTATTTCTAATGATGCTGCCCATTCCGCCTTGATGCACTGTCATGAGCACCGACTATGTTTCCAGTATCAGTCACCAGGTCACTCCAGGCGTTCCTGTCTTCGGTGGAGAAGTCAATCCACTCAGCCCAGTCCGGAAAACTAGCAGGTCTGTGCACAAGGGAGGTTAGCACAGACCAGATTGAAAATCCTCCCATATTTGTGACACAAGATTATGAGTCTATTTATGAACAGAAAAAAAACAGTGTCTCACCTGATAAAACTGCTGTCTTTCAAAGAATACAAAGAGTCCCTAGAGCTGATTCATTATTTTACACTACTGTGTCTCTAGAGCATGGACCGTCTTTCGCTGCATTACTTGACAGTGGTTCAATGGCCTGCACTCTCAGTGAGGCAGCTGAAGCTAGTTTGCTGGCAAGCACTTCAACGTTTACAAAATCTTCTGCTGATGATGTTGTAATTATTGGTTGTGGTGGTCATCGAGTCACACCAACGGCGATGTATGATTTGTCCGTCTGTGTTTACGGATGTAAACTGATAATACCTGTGCTGATCGTTCCAGGCCAGACTGATGAGATGATCTTGGGCAGCAACGCCATCAAGAGCTTGCTGACTCTCCTGAAAAATACAGGTGACTACTGGAAATTGATTTCACTTCCGAGCGGTAATGAACAAAACAAGTGTTTAGAGTTCATTTCATTGCTTTCCAACACACAGAGATGGAGAGGCGATCACATACCTGAGAAAGTTGGTACTGTTAAACTCTAGCACTGTGTGACACTTCAACCCCAGAGTGAACACCTTGTATGGGGCAAGCTTCCTGTCAACACTGTGATGTCTGCGGGTAGTACGGTGCTGGTGGAGCCCACCCAGTCCAGATGTGGCCGAAACAGATCATGGTAGGCCGAGTCATTACACCTTTATGGGGCAATGGTTGGATACCTATCAAAGTTATAAATCCTACAAAGAGTGTGTTGACATTAAGAAGAAATGCTAAGATTGCAGATGTCTCTTCATGTATCGCTGTAGAAGATCTTCCAGAGAGTGACCTTATAAAGTCTCAAGTTCAGCACATTCAACAAGAGGACAATTCCCAGGAATTTGAATATGAGATGGTGCAAGCCTTAAATGACTTGGTATTGAGAGACCTGGATCTGACAGCGTGTGAAGTGTCTTCAGTATGGAAAATGAAGTTACTCCATCTCATCAAGAAATATGAGTCCATATTCTCAAGGAATAAGATGGACTGTGGAGAAGCCAAAGATTTTGTACATCAGATCCGCCTAGTGGATGACAAACCTGGTGTGGAAAAAGAATGGTGATTTGAGGATTTTTACTGATTTTCGATGGCTAAATGCAAGGACTGTGAAAGATGCCCATCCTCTGCCACACCAGTCAGACACTTTAGCTGCTCTAGAGGAAATGCTTTCTTCTCGACTATGGACCTTACTTCAGGCTTCTATAATGTACCGTTACACAAAGACGATAGGAAATACACTGCTTTCTCATCACCATTTGGGCTGCAAGAATATAACAGAATGCCGCAGGGCCTCTGTAATAGTCCCGCAATGTTCATGCACATGATGATGTCAATCTTTGGTGACGAGAACTTCACAAGTTTACTGTGCTATCATGGTCTTTGCGCCCAATGAGCAGGTTGCACTTGAAAGGCTGTAGATGGTGTTTTCAAGACTCAAGGTCCACAATCTCAAGCTTTCACCTAAAAAATGCCATTTCTTGAGAAAATCAGTTAAGTTTCTTGGACATGTCATTTGTGAGGATGGTGTTAAGACTGACCCAGGGAAAATTAAGGCCATCACAGATGTTAAAGCAGTGGACTTGATGGACTCTGACGGAATCACTCCGTGCCATAAGAAAATCAGATCATTCTTAGGTATGGTGTTGTACTACCAACATTTTATAGAGAGATGCTCTGTTAAAGCCAAACCGTTATTCGATCTGATCTCAAAGACTGAGACTGCTCAACTCAAAGGCTGTGTTTGTTAAACTTTCACCAACAGACTGTAACGACAATTGCCATAAAGCATTTGACACTTTAAAGGAGGACCTTCTCACAAGTGTAACGCTAGTACACACTGATTTTAACTGTGAATTCATACTAGCTGTAGATGCCTCATCTGATGGCTTGGGAGCTGTTCTCTCTCAGATCCCAGAGGGCAGCACTATGGCCAGACCAGTGGCATTTGCTAGCAAGACACTGTCACGTTCTCAGATGAATTACCCGGCTCACAGGCTAGAGTTCCTCGTACTTAAGTGGGCGATATGTGACAAGTTCCATTATTGGTTGAAGGGGTGTCACTTTACAGCTTGGACAGACAACATTCCCCTCACCTACATACTCACCAAGCCAAGACTCGATGCCTGTTAGTAACACTGGGTTGCTAAATTAGCCTCTTTCAGCTTTGACCTGAAATACGTACCTGGCTTCAAGAACATTGTTGCCGACGCATTGAGCAGGGAACCTTTTGTCCAGTCTAGTGTAAGCCATTGACTTGTAACAGAACCTTACCACTCTTTTTTCAATCAGGTTAATGGAGTTGTAGATCAAATCGTCCAAGTTTCCTTCAGACTTACCGCTAAATGTCAAGTATTAAGCCCTGCTGATGATCTTTCTGAAGCAACAGGAGTAAGTGGCCAAGGTCAGATGACTGCAGGTGCTTTGAGTTCACAGGATGTAGTTGCAGTATTGGATGCACACTGTTCTGGTGGTGTAGGACGAATGATGGGAGTGGAAAGCATTCCGCATTTCTCAGTGTGGACCAGACTACTGCACTCAGTGTGAGCACTCTGTCGGCTACACAGGAACAGGATAACACAGTGAGTAGAGCACTCTTTTATGTTCAAAGACACCGACGTCCTAACAAGCATGAACGTGCTAGTGAGCCCTGTACTGTCTTAAGGCTTCTTAAGCATTAGAATAAACACACCATCAGAGATGGCATGCTTTTCAGAATAAAAAGAGATAATCACATGAACAAAAAGTTGTATTAATTCATTGTCCCAGATGCTCTGAAACAACAAGTGCTTAATGGTCTGCATGATGATGCTGGTCATCAAGGTCGCTCCAGGACACTTTCATTGGTCAGACAACGGTTCTTTTGGACAGGCATGGAACGGGACATAGCTAATTATGTGAGGAACTGCATGCGGTGTATTGTCGGCAAGACCCCTGAACCAAAAGATCGTGCTCCTCTTGAGAACATACACACCTCTGAGCCGATGGAACTCATCTGCTTTGATTCCTGGACAACAGAACAGGGTGATAACAGAAGTGTGGATGTTCTGGTAGCAACATACCATTTCACCAAATTAGCCTATGCTTTTCCCTGTAAGAACCAGTCTGCGAAGCAGGTTGATCATCATTTATGGAACAGTCTCTTCTGTATTTACAGATTCCCTAGGTGTGTACATTCGGATCAAGGTCCGAGTTTTGAGAGCAGATTGATGAAGGAGTTGCTAGATATGGCCGGTGTTAAGAAATCACATACCACTCCTTATCACCCAATGGGAAACGGAATCACTGAACGCTTCAACAGAACCTTAGGGGACATGATAAGGGCCTTACCTCCCCAGTCCAAAGTCAAGTGGCCGCAGTCTTTGCAAATGCTGACATTCTGTTATAAATGCACTGTTCACGAGACCACAGGCTTTGCGCTTTTCTATCTGATGTTCATGAGAGTTCCACCTCTGCCTATCGATGTGATGTTTCAACATGTTCTCAGGGATGATACTGTAGTGAAGTATTCAGATTTTGTATCCAGGCTTAAATGTGACCCTAGCGAAGCTGCAAAAATTGCACAGAAGCACAGTTTTACTGAGCAAGTTAGGCATGCAAAAATCTACAATCGGAAAGTGAGAGGATCACCTTTGACTGTTGGTGACCGTGTCCTTCTGGCAAATCGAGGTGAGTGTGGAAAACAGAAAATTGCAGATAAGTGGGAGTCCAATCTTTACAAAGTGATGTCAGTGAGATCACCTATTAATGTCTATCGGATAAGAGACACAGAAACAGGCAGAGAAAAGACTGTGCACAGGAATCTTTTGCTCCCTGTTAATTTTCTGTACAAAGATGATGCAATTGCTTTACCATCTCAGTCTCATTCAATTGATGCGACCTCAGACTTGCCTGATCATCCCGACAGTGATAAAAGAACAGCTCACTTGGTTATGCAGTCTGATCAGCCCAACTGCCTTGAAAATGACAACGACTTAGTGGCTTTGTCTGAAGTTCAGTATTCTTTGGATATCCAGAAATCCAATTCAAAGGCAGACTCTGTTACCTGTGACAGCTCTATATCCACTGAACAGGCCAGTGACATTCCACATTTGTTGGATAATAGACTACCTCCTGACGATGACTTGGACCAGAAATCCACACAGCACTCCTCTGCTATGCCAGTTTTTCCACCTTCACATGTAAGGCAAGGCAAGGCAAGGCAAGTTTATTTATATAGCACATTTCGTACACAATGGTAATTCAAAGTGCTTTACGTAAAAGAAAGTAAAATAATCATGAAGAAAAATTATTTAAAAAAACAGAAAAAAAACATAAAAACAAGCAATTTTAAAACTTTGAAAATGATTTAAAAATTGACTTTTTTAAAATGAATTTAAAACAGTTAAAATAGAAAATGATTTTACATAAAATACGGTGAATACGTAAGATACAGTGCAATCAGTTCGGACATCGCACAGTGCTCATTCAATAAATGCACAGCTAAACAGATGAGTTTTGAGTCCAGATTTAAATGTGACTAATGTTTTAGCACATCTGATCTCTTCTGGAAGCTGATTCCAACTGCGGGCGTCATAGTAACTAAAGGCGGACTCCCCTACATATGTTAGACACCTTGGTATTTCTAACTGACTCGATCCTAATGATCTGAGTGGTCTGTTCGGTTTATATTCAGTGAACATATCTGCAATATATTTTGGTCCTAGATCATTGAGCGATTTATAAACGAGTAAAAGTACTTTAAAATCAATCCTAAATGTAACTGGAAGCCAGTGTAAGGACCTGAGGACTGGTGTGATATGCTCAGATTTTCTGGTTCTAGTCAGAATTCTGGCAGCAGCGTTCTGGATGAGCTGCAGCTGTCTAATGGTCTTTTTGGGAAGGCCGGTGAGGAGACCATTACAGTACAGTAGTCCACCCTGCTGGTGATAAAGGCATGAACAAGTTTCTCTGAGTCTTGACTGGAAACAAAACATCTAATTCTTGCAATGTTTTTAAGATGATAGTATGCTGATTTAGTTACTGCTTTGACATGACTACTGAAACTAAGGTCTGTCTCCAGAATCACACCAAGATTCCTGACTTGATTTTTAGTTGTTTGACCCCAAGAGTCAAGGTATGCATTCACCTTGAAAACTTCATCTTTGTTTCCAAATGCAATGACTTCAGTTTTCTCCTTGTTTAACTGAAGAAAGTTCTGGCACATCCAACTATTAATTTCATCAATACATTTGCAGAGGGAGTCAATGAGGCTGTAGTCATTTGGCGATAAGGCTAGGTAAATCTGTGTATCATCAGCATAGCTGTGATAGGCAATTTGGTTCTTTCTCATTATTTGACTTAGTGGGAGCATATACAGGCTAAATAAGAGCAGTGCAAGAATTGAGCCTTGTGGGACTCCGCATGTCATGGACGTCCACTTAGACTTATGCTCTCCTAGACTCACATAATACCCTCTCCCTTCTAAGTATGACCTGAACCATTTGAGTACCATCCCAGAAAGCCCAACCCAGTTTTCCAGTCTCTCTAGTAGTATGTTATGATCGACAGTGTCAAACGCAGCACTGAGATCTAGCAATACCAGCACTGATATTTTGCCAGAGTCAGAATTTAAGCGAATATCATTCATTATCTTGATGAGTGCTGTCTCATCAAGTGAATTATGTAGACAATAATTCTGTTCTGGACACAGTTAAACACTTTCAAACAGGCATAGTCAGAACTAGGGCTGGTAGGACCATTAAACCTCCACAAAGATTGATCTGTGAGATGAATAATCAGTTTGTGCAGGATTCCTCACCTTCAGTGATTTCTTTTTTAGATGTGGTGAAAACCATTTTTCATGGGTAAATATTTATGGTTACGAATGAGATTTTTGCCATTTTGAGTTGATATTTTTTTCAATCCTTGAATTGTGTATGTGAAGAGAGGTGTTTAGGGCATCTCTTTGGTCTATGTTTAGTCTGGATTTTGGTACCAGTCCATTCTTGCATACCTCTTATGGAGGAATTTTGTAATTGATATTTATTCTGAAATGTGTCATGGAAATTCACAGTCATTTTCTTGTTTTGTTTTCTTTACCTTTTTCTGGTTCTTGTGTTAAGTTTTCCTACTGTACTGACACTTACCCAGTTTAGCATAATTTAAGGGGGGTGCATGTAACGGAGTGAAAAGGTATGTTAAATTATTGCATAAATGGGGACAGTGCCATCTATGTGCTGTGTGATGTGATTTAGCGTGTGGAGTAGGGACCGCCCACAGCACAGTTCATGAAGCATTGCTGTGGGTAAGTTGCACGTTTTTCGCAGTCTGAGAATTACCATTTATAAGTGTCCTAAACAAACAAGTAGTTGCTTTATTGTGACTGTATCTTTCAATGAATATGTTGGGACTCTGTTAAGCCTTTTTTGGCGTCGAGTGCATTGCTCAATATTGAGTTATAACGTGTTTAGAGACCCGATTGTAATCAATTTGTGTGTTGCCTTGTGTTTCATGTAGAAATGGTTAATTCTCTTTCTGAATCAGTGAAACCCTATTTACACACACCGTCTTCATTGTGCAGGTATGTTGTTTGTTAAATTGATTTATTCAAAATGATTTCCCCAACATCTAAGATCTTTATAGATGCATCCATTAACTATTAATAAAAAATTAAAAATCTGTATCACATATATTAAACCTATAACATTTACATTTACATTTAGTCATTTAGCAGACGCTTTTATCCAAAGCGACTTACAAATGAGGACAATGGAAGCAATCAAAAACAACAAAAGAGCAATGATATATAAGTGTTATAACAAGTCTCAGTTAGCCTAAACACAGTATACGTAGCAAGGGCTTTTAAATAATATAATAAATAAAAAGAAAACAGATAGAATAGAAAAAGAATAGAGCAAGCTAGTGATAGAGGTCTTTTTTATAATTGTATAATAAATGAAAATAAAAATAGATAGGATACAAAAAGATTAGAAAGGTAGTTACATTTTCAATCAATCATTATTCATTGATTTGTGATTTATAATTAATTGAAAATGTGTGTGTCATCTATAGTCAACCTGTAAATATTTGCAACTGAAACACTATACAAAGTTAAAAAGAATTTGAGTGACAGAATTAAAAAAAGAGAACTGTTTTAAATAAACAGAGCAGAGTTAATGAAGCATTCCTGTGGAAATGGTTTATTCTCTTAATCAAACAAAACCTACACACACACACCCCATCCAGCAGAAAGCAGACTGCCCAGGCAAGACCGTCACACAGACAGCATGCATAGTTAGGATAGTAAATTAGTCAAACACTTCCCATATTGTTGGTCAAAGTCTGCACGTGCAATCAAGCACAATGGTTTTTCACAAGACATTTATGACACTTGGTATAAGTTGAATTAGACGTAACATGGACAGGTTGTGACATTCTCTCATAACCTACTCAAAAACTATAAACAAAACCACAAATTGATCAAACGTGTTTATTTTTAAATAATCAACCATTTTAGTACTGTGTTGGGTCACCAAATTGTGGACAGATAAAGTGCTTACTATTCAAATCACTTTAAAGGCGATGCAGTAGATTAATGATATTTTAAAACTGTTTTTTTTTTGTCTTTGCATTAATGAAATGATGCAGAAGCAACAATCTGTTTTCCACTGACCTTCCCTAAAAAAAAATGGTGCAGAAACAATTTCTTACTAAGAAATATGAAGTGATTTTTACATTTAATTATAAAGTAACATTGAATTAAACATGAAATTTTAAAGTATAAAGACTATAATAGCATTTTCTTTTTTTTCTCCAAAACTTTGAAAATAAAATTCAGTGTTCTGATATTTGAAACTGATATATGAATGGTTTGTAAACATTATAGAAAGAGCAACTTAACCTCTCAAGATCAGGCAAAACATTTTAGGAAACATTTAGTATTTTTTCATGTCATTACATTGTTTAGAGCAGAGGTGTCAAACTCAATTCCTGGAGGGCCGGAGCCCTGCATAGTTCTGTTCCAACCCTGCTTCAACACACAAACCATGTAGCTTTCATATAAGCTTGAAAGACTTGATTAGTTGGATCAAGTGTGTTTAAATAGGGTTGAATCTAAACTATGCAGTTCTCCGGTCCTCCAGGACTTGAGTTTGACACCCCTGGTTTAGAGCATTTTTTTTTTTTTTTTTTATTAAAATGATATTTCATTCATAAGTTATGCTACATCCTTAGTAGAGGACAATTAGATGTATCTGAATAATTAAATGCATCTGAATAATTTCCATCTGAAAGCACATGGAATATTCACATTATTTACATAGGCAAAAGAACTGTACTTCTAGTCAAACGAACTGCACAAACAAGTGCATCAGGGACAAGAAAAACACTGAGCAGACATTTGTAGAAATAAGCAAGTAAGGATTGTGGCAGATTAATGTTGGTGGAACTTAAACATGAAAAATGTAAAACACATGATGAGCTGTTGCTTTCAAAGCTCAAGATACCAGTATAGATGCAATCATAGTGTGCTTCCTCACATGTTCCTGCTCTTCTGAGTCAGCAATTTGAGAACATGTAACCCGGGTAACCAGAATGTACCTTTACATTTACATTTACATTCAATTCATGGTTTTTGGAAAAGGCTTTCAAAGCAAACGACTCGAAGAAAACTAGGTAAATAACAAAAGCAAGTGACATTCTAAGAAACGAACAGCAGTAGATGTAGAGGCAAATGGCGATCGACGGGCCAAATATTTACTACATTGCTATATGAACAACTAATGTGAATATTAACATTTTAAAGATCATCAGAAACAGATCTTCTCCTCGTGTCAGACCAGATGCAGGACAGTGTTCGTGTGCTTTCAGGTAGTTTTGACAGGCAGCTTTCATGCATAAAACAACAAAATTCAAATTCTGTTGATCTCGAGATATCGATAAGATGGGAAAGAAAAGACAAACTGAAACATGGCAGGTGCAACAACATGCAGTATGACAGATCTATACTGGGGAAACTGTCATATGAACCACTTTTTTGAAAACCACAGTTTTGATTCACTTCAAAATCTCATCCTTGGTGTTTCACTGAAAGAAATGAATGTCATACAAGTTAGAACGACATGGAATAACGACACAGTTTAAGTAAAAATGTGATGCCACTGAATTTGAATCCAAAAATGAATACAAATGTAGTTCAGGAAGATTGTCCCTCAGTTTTCTCTCAGGAGAGGACAGCTGACAAACAGTTTGGTGGATTTTGCTATTGCTGTTTACATGTAATATTGAATATAAGCATGTCAACATGAACTGCATCCTTTGAATTGATTCATATAAAAGTGTCCATCACAATTTCAATAGCATTGATATTTTGATATCATTAATCAATAAAAGTTGAAGTTGCAAGTTGTCATTATTTTCAATGAAAATGCGTTCACTTGTTTTGTTTTCCAGCATCAGTCAGAGTGAAAAGTGGGAGGGGAAACAGTATCATGTGACTCTGATGTAAAATTAAACTAATGTGTTTCTCCCAGGTACAACATTCATTCAAACTTACTCAAATGAAAGCAGAAAGAATCACGCACCACCTGAAATGAACATGAGGGATTTCTACAAGAGTCTGTCATTTTTACTGGGTAAGTAAAACACAGTCTGTTTAATATCTTAATGACCTTCAGTCTGCTTTCAGCTTCATCTTCCAAACAGAGAAACACTTAACAGATGACCCTCAATTATAATTTAATGTGTTGTTCTTTTTTTAATGTTATCTAAATACCCTTAAACAATATACTTTTACTTGAGAAGCTAATTACATAAGACATTAATACATGATTTTAGAAATCATACTGAATTTTACCCAATTGGCAAATATTTTTAAAGTATAAATCTAACAGAATACAGGTGTATAATCATAAGAAAATCCATTTAAGATACAAAATACTAAGCATCATTCTGTGTTTCTCATTTTAATTCTTACATATAACAAAAAACAAAATAACAAAAATAAAGTAAAAAACTCAAAATTAAACACTATTTCATCTTTTGTTAGCAAGTCTGCACTGCTGTGAAACATTTTCAGACACATGGCAAAAACTCATGGACTTAAATAGCCCAGCAGGTCTATAAATAATTGTAAAAAATTGTTGTTATTGCAAATAAGGTTCCCCTTCAGGAACTCAAGCTGCATCGATAAACGCTTTGGTAATGCCCCTGCATGACCTCGTTCTGAAGTACGTGTAAAATCATCCCAATGTAGCAGCGAGACGTCATGAGCGGGTTGATGTGAGCAACCAGGAAGTATAAAGGCACATCCGGCAGAGTGCAAGTTAGCTTCTGCTCTTCAGTAGCACTCTGTGAATGTGTCAGTCATACACGATCTGTGTGTTGTTTGTTTCGGAACAGAGCATGCACAGTCAGCTCTCGAGGGGGCTGATTGTCATGACTGCGAGTTGCTCTCGCTGCGTGTGCTCTGCTCTCACTTGGCCATGTTTGATGAGAGTGGCCAGGTTTGTGATCCCACTGGCAGCAGTTCTGCTGTTGCCAAGGCACAGCATAGACTGTTGTCATGGAGATCACAGGTGGATTTAGCAGAGGGATCCGAGACGGGCTCGTCCATTTCTCGGTCCTCACCCACTAGATCCACGGCTCCCTCTGAGGGATCAGAAGCCCGCACTGTGGTTTCTTCCCCTCGGAGAGAGAGCCAGGCACTTCATCTATCTTCTTAGGTGGATTTGATGAGTGTCGAGACAGAGAAGACTGTGGACTCGCCACCACAGTCCTTCGTGTATGAGGAGCTTGTGGAGGCTGTGACTCGTGCTGTAGCCAAATTAAATATCGATTGGCCAGCCGAGAAACAGGATGCTCATCCTAAAAGTAAATTAGATTAGTGTTTCCTGAGAGCTAGATCACAGCCTTCACGACGGGGCCTTCCGTTTTCCCCAATCTCCATGCCGAGGTGTCAAGACTGTGGGAAAAACCATTTTCATCCTGTATCTACAGCCCCACAGTTTCTAATTATTCCAACATCATGGGGCTGAATGAGAAGGGATTTAGGGCAATACCAATGGTGGAGCAGATGTTTGTGACCTATCTCTCCCCATCCTCAGCATCATCCCTGAAGGCCCCGAAGCTTCCCACCAGGCCCGTTAGGCTGACATCTAGTCTGGTTGGGAAAGCTTATATGGCGGCAGGTCAGGCTGGCGCATGTTTGCACATCATGGTGGTGTTACAAGCATACTAGGCTGACCTGCTCAGGGACCTGGATGACAGGGAGTAGGAGGAATCCAATGTGGTAGCCGAACTGTGTCGGGCCACAGATTTGTCTCTCCGGGCCACCAAAGAAATGGCCAGAGCCATCAGCAGTTCAGTGGCAGCAGTGGTGGCCATGGAGTGGCATCTGTGGTGGAATCTGTCCGGTATGCAAGATAATGACAGATTCTCCCTCCTAGACCCCTGCTCTCACCCTCTGGCCTTTTTGGCGATGCGGTCAACACTGCCATCGAGAGGTTTCAGGAGGCAAGGAAGCAAGCAGCGCCATTCCAACATTTCCTCCCTTGTCGCTCCCAGGCCCATGGGGCTGCTGAGCAGGAGCAGAACCAGCCATGAAACTCCTCATACTGCCAGTCTCAAAAACAGAGCATTGCAACCCACACCCCACTGCAGGAAGAACGGGGGTCAGGGCGACGCTCTCAGTCGGGGGCATCTAGACCGAAAACAGATCTGCCGTCCGTTATTTTGTCAAAGAGGTCCTCGACTAAGTGGTCCTGATGCCACCATTGTCAGGTCCCTGAGGGCAGCCCGACCTAGGGAGGAAAGGATAACACCGCAGTATACAGTGCCCAATCCTCCTCAGTGCCCTCACGAAGATTCATTGATACCCCCGCCACCCTCGGTGCTTCAGGGCTCAGTGAGCTCCGACAAGCAAAATTCCCAGCTGCTGCCTGGTGACGGTATGGCACGGGAGAGCTTGTCCCCTCAAGTGAAGGTGCTACAGCAGTCAGGTCGGTCATTCCCAAGTTCTCTCTTCGTGATGTGCTCAAGAGATACACACACAAGCAGGTACTTGTTAGTATGGGCAGTGGGTATTCTCATTCTCAAAGCGTTTCTCGATGCAGCTCGAGTTCCTGGAGGGGAACGTCTCCAAGTTACGTATGTAACCATGGTTCCTCGAGGGAACACGATGCTGCATCTCTTTGCCATACTCACTGCATCCCTGCAGGCGCTACTTCATCATAGCTAACTTGCGCTCTGCTGGATGCACTTTTATACTTCCTGGTTGCTCACATCGCCCCACTTGTATTATCTCGCTGCTCCATTGGGCTGATTTTACGCCTACTTCAGAACGCGGTCACGCAGGGGCATTCCCAAAACATTTCTCGACACAACGTCTCGTTCCCTCTGGAAATCATGGTTGCATACGTAACCTAGAGACGCTTTCCTTTAAACATATTCCAGTGAATATAGCAGCATGGGGAACAGCTGATCAGTCAACAACATATTCCATCGCGTATGCCCAAATTGCTCTGGATGGTTTGAGCAACACCTGTAGCAGTACTACGAGGCAAAATGACCCATGGTGGAAGCTGGATCTGATGAAGATGTACAGCGTGAACAGAGTGACCATCACTAACAGACCCGACTGCTGTGAAAGCTGGATAAACGGGGCAGAGATTCGGGTTGGAAATGTTTCTACAAATGTTTCCAGCAATCCAGTGTGAGTCTCTTTGATATATTCTTATATTCAGATTCTAGCCAGTTGGTCAGTAGCTTAATCCACATTCAGGGGATTTGTTATATTGGGTTGGGGTGGGATGGGATGGGATGGGGTGTTTGAGCGAGGGGGCTCTGTGGTTTCAGGCTTTCGAGGGGTGCACGTGTATGCAAATCCTACAAAATCTTATATCATTTGACAAACTGTAAAAATTAACATGTTGAGAGAGCCCTCTGTTATGAACACTAAAAAGCCTATGCACTGAAGCTCAACCCTGGACAACACCGGCACAATTTTACCCCTGTAGTGCCCCCATTAGTACTCTTGTGGGAGAAGGCTAACCTGAGTTCTTTTAAGATCTGATATCAGCTCAAATGTCTTTTATTTTAATAAGGGCAAAAGATTAATCAGATTGCTGGTGTTCTCAAATAATCCTACAGTAGTAAAGAGAAATAAATTAACTCAATGGATAAAAACTTTACTGAATGCATATGTATATTTGATTAGATTCAACTTTATTGTAATTGCACATGTAAGGTACAAGGCAAAGAAATGCAGTTAGCATCTACCCAGCATCTACTCATTGACATGTTCAAGAAACCAATTTGAAATGATTCGAGCTTTGTGACATGGTGCATTATCCTGCTGGAAGTAGCCATCAGAGGATGGGTGGTCATAAAGGGATGGACATGGTCAGAAACAATGCTCAGGTAGGCTGTGGCATTTAAACGATGCCGAATTGGCACTAAGGTGCCTAAAGTGTGCCAAGAAAACATCCCCCACACCATTACACCACCACCACCACCAGCCTGCACAGTGGTAACAAGGCATGATGGATCCATGTTCTCATTTTGTTTACGCCAAATTCTGACCCTACCATCTGAATGTCTCAACAGAAATCGAGACTCATCAGACCAGGCAACATTTTTCCAGTCTTCAACTGTCCAATTTTAGTGAGCTTGTGCAAATTGTAGCCTCTTTTTCCTATTTGTAGTGAAGATGAGTGGTACCCGGTGGGGTCTTCTGCTGTTGTAGCCCATCTGCCTCAAGGTTGTGCATGTTGTGGCTTCACAAATGCTTTGCTGCATACCTTGGTTGTAACGCCATTACCACATTTTGCTATAAGTTTGATTGCATAATTGCTGTTAATAGTGTTAATCGTCTGTTTGTTTACGTCTTTTATTGATTTTTCTTGAACATTTCTGCCATATGCACATGAACTGACAGTCACCACTGAATAAGCTACTACTAAATATTGTAGAAACTTAATTTTCTGTAAAGTTGCTTTGCAATGATTTGTATCGTAAAAAGCGCTATACAAATAAACTTGAACTGAATTGAATTGAATTAACGAATAGTTATTTCAGTCAAAGTTGCTCTTCTATCAGCTTGAATCAGTCGGCCCATTCTCCTCTGACCTCTAGCATCAACAAGGCATTTTCGCCCACAGGACTGCCGCATACTGGATGTTTTTCCCCTTTCACACCATTCTTTGTAAACCCTAGAAATGGTTGCGTGTGAAAATCCCAGTAACTGAGCAGATTGTGAAATACTCAGACCGGCCCGTCTGGCACCAACAACCATGCCACGCTCAAAATTGCTTAAATCACCTTTCTTTCCCATTCTGACATTCAGTTTGGAGTTCAGCAGATTGTCTTAACCAGGACCACACCCCTAAATACATTGAAGCAAATGCCATGTGATTGGTTGTTTAGATAATTGCATTAATGAGAAATTGAACAGGTGTTCCTAATAATCCTTTAGGTGAGTGTATATATACAGTAGGTGGCCATCCAAAGCGTTGGTTCTACCGCCGCTCGTACCGCCGCCGCGGCGTCTGCAAAGTGCATTTGCAGCTTTTGACCGCTGAGTGGCGCTTTAATCACAAGGTTTCAAACAAGCGCATCAAAGCACATTTTCGAAAATAGACGTCAGCTTTGCCTCACCGAAGTGTTATATTTGACTGCAGTCGGGGAAAATGAAAGAAAAAATATTTAATATTCACAGATGAAAGTTTAGTCCTTATGAAGATATGTGCATAGAACGAATTCAAGCAGGATAAATGTCAAGCCTATGAGTCTGTGCTTATATTTTCTCTACACTATATTTTAGATTAGACACATTTAAATAGTGTGCAGTATTATTTATATAATATGAATTATGCGTTATATTATTAAAAAGAAAATGTGGTTCACTTTGCATCGGAGCATTAAAAGTGGTAGCCTATTGTGAGCTAGGCTTGCGTGTTTTATAAATTATTTTCTTTATTTTAGTAAAATGTGAGGCACTGTATAATTTAGCTCCCATTATTGAGGCCTAATTAAAACAAGAAACGAATAAATTAAACCTGCACGATTTAACTAAATCATTGAAACTCTAAAGAATGGATGGATTAATAAAACATCCTCACTTATCAACAAAGTGCACACGATGTAAAAAAAAAGAGCTTCATTAACTGACAACTTCAGTGATTTTAAATGGAGTCATCTTTACTTGCTTTCATATAATTTAAGTAAAGTAAATAAATAAATAAAATAAATAAATAAATTGCAGCCACATTTTAAATGCAGGTTTGTATAATATTCCGTAAAATATCAGTGCAAGATTTGCTCTGTGCATGATGCTGAGTGCACGTGCAGCATTTATTCTTATTTGTCTACATATTTTAGCTTCATTACAAATGTTGTTTGGTTTTAATTTGGATAACTGCATGTAAAAAAAATATTTACTTTGTAATGCATATGCAAAATGCGAATTATTATTCATATTCAAGTGTTTGTGCAAAAATTATTAATGCGCATGCATGACAGGGAGGCGCCCTCTCGATCACGTGTTTTTTTTCCTAATAATGAAATAACTGAAAATTGGGGTGCCTCACATACATGAGAAATATATCTACAGAAAGCTTGAAATGTCTTTTAAACGAATCAATTCAGAATGAAAGCGTTATGTAATCTGTGAAGGTTGTATTTCTCTTTAAAGGCGCGTCCATGTGGAGAGAGTCAGCACTGTGAATTTCATCTTGCAGCCGACAAGAAAACATTTGTTCATTAATAAATAATTAAAATGTCTCCTTTTTCATAATTATTAGGCTACTTCTGCCTGTGCTTTGTGACAAACTTAATGCATGTGCTTGAGCGCGGAATATATTAAGGCTGGATTATAGTTGTAAATTTAATATAAATTTGCGATTACTTGAATAATGACAAATGAACGACTAGTAACTAGAAAAATCTTACGTGGGAAGCAGACCTATTAAATACCCTCTAGACATCTCTGTTAAAGTTTTTAAAGCATTTTATACGCGTTTGCATAAATTCTTCCTTCAGAACGGTCTGTAATGGAGAGATGTTTTAACACTGATTTTTCCTCTGAAACACAAAAACGAAAATTGGAATAAAATAAATATTTTATGTTTTGAGAATGATTGGGCTCAACCCTCCCCGCGCGTCTGAGACACGCTGCCGAGCAGAGTATGAGCGGAGCGGAGTGATTCTGACTGAAGAGGAGAGGGTTTTTTAAAAGTCGGAGCGTTGTGGTTTTCACTCGCTCCAGCACCGCTCCATCACGAATACAATTCATCCCAACAGCCCGTACTATAACTGCATATTTAGCAAGAATTCACATGATAAACATATTTAGCTATAGCTTGATACACATAATCTCTCCGATCAGAAGATTATAATGACTGCAATAGTCGAGCGGGATGTTACAGGCTAGTTCTCAAGGAGTTTATCTTCCTTTTACTGATTATTTTCGGGTTAAAGCATGATTTAAACAGATACAGCACATTCACACGTAATCGCTGTCGCAATAATGCATTCAAACAAATGTAATCTTACAGTAGGCTACTTCATCTGTATCTGATTTTGAATGAGCAGAAATCTGTAACAAATGCATCGATCTGTAGATAAAATAACTGACGAAAATGTAAACTCTTATTTTCATCACAAACAAAATTTGCACAGCAGAAAGCAGCAATTATACCTTTTAATGCTGACAATTTTATTAATTTGGCGTTTGGTAGGACAAAAAGTTTGCACACAATAGCCTAATCCCCTTTGGAACTCTCCTGTAATTTAATTTAATTGTTTATTTATTTTTATAAGCTATTATGAACATAACATTTCAACTTTAGCCACGGAGTTATGCCGGAGCAGTGTTTCTGGTATCAAAGAACGCGGAGCGGAGTGATTATTATTGTTAGCGCGGAGGGAAATTGTTGCTGCTCCACTCTCACATACTCTCTGCTGCCGGCTCAAATAGGCCTACTGTACTGCCGAGTGAGAGAGATGTTTCGTCCTATATGAACAAGGCCGTCCGGTGTAGACACGGTTATGCAGTGTCTGTTATATTTACAAATAATTGATATAAGAAATAAAAATAAATACATAACCTAAACCAGCGGCATAAGGAGATGAAAATATAGACTAGAAAACTGATTTAGGCCTACACTTGGTCTGTCCTCCGTCCATGACACTGACTCACTGCGGAGTTGCCAGTTTTAATCTGAACAGCTCTTAACGCCGAGTGGATGGTTAGATGCATGATGGGCTAGTATTAAAAAATAATATATTGTTATATTAAAACTTATTTTGAACAATTTCTTTGTCATTTGAATATTGATTTTAAGTAGGGAGGCAAAAAAAAATCGATTTAAATTGTAAATTTTTTTTAGGCCATAGGCCTATCGTCCAGCCCTAATGCAACATTTTTTTTTTTTTTTTTAAGTTAAGGCAACTTCCTCTGAAATTAAGTTATAATAACGAATAAACTTTATTGCGCTATACAGTAGTCAACATTTGAAGTGGATCAAACCTTTCTTTAAAGTTGTCCTAAAACCTGTTCTGCAAGTTTGAAACCCTCATAAGACTGTCCATATGTAAGAGCAAGAAATTCACACCTTTATCTCGATCCCCACAAGCTATACAGAACTACCCCCCAACCCCCTCCAGCTGAACTGAACTCGGTCTGTTTGTTGGCTGTGAGGAACGCTGTGGTTGTCATGTTACTGGATTGAAACATGCCTGCACTCACAGCAGCCCTACTCTTTTTATTCATTATTTTCCCGCAGCCCATATTATTATTTTCACTAGACCAAAATAATAACAAATTAAATTGATAATTAATCGTTATTTTTGCCAAAATCATTGTTATTTGTTAACGTAGGCGTTTGCGGAAGGCTTTAAGACCAAGCGGAATCCTCCGTCAGCTGCTCCCGCTTCACAGCGCGCGGGACTCGCGCAAACTGACCCAACATTTAGCAAGGCAGGAAAACATTCAGTCTGCCTGAAGGAAGATGTATTTCATTGTAAGTTAATGCTGTTAATAATTAGATAAAAAAAAAAAAAACACCTAGTGTAGGCTATTCTTAAACTTGGAGCTCAGTATGTTGAAGTACAAATCCAAACACCAGAAGCAACCTACACTCTCAGTGTTCTTTCACTGAAAAGTATGCATTTTATTTATTTATTTACAGGCTATATGGTTGAAATAGTAATATTTTAGTTGAAAACTTTAAGTGCCATTTTTTTTTAAAAATGCATCAAATGCTTCAGTTGTCATGCTTTGAAATCCCATGCCATTTGTAATTTCACTGTATTTTCACCTCCTAGATTACTACCCCAATTCTATAATGGTAAAATTTATTCAGACCGATGGCATTTTTTATGACATTATTTATTTTTATTTTTATTTTTTATTTTTAGAATAGGCTAATTGTAGCCTACATAAATGGATGAATCAAAACAAATATATCTTTTTAACTGCAGGCACATATAGACCTATATTATTGTACATTACAAATATTTGGATCGTCCCTTATTTTATTAAAGAATAAATACTTATTTTCTTCAAGAATAAACATTATAAATAAATAATTAAAGAAAGAGCCTCTATTAGCCCTTATTTGTAGGTTGTAGGAGATATGCGAGCGATTCATAGATTTAAAAAAGAAAAAAAAAAGTGGGTGCTTGGTTTCAGAAAACGAATACAGCTAGTAAAAATGCTATGATGAAAAAATTCATGCTAACTTATTAATTCATAGAAATAATTTAAGCAATTAAAACCTTTTTTATACTAGATTCAACTTGAATTTCAATACTATTAAACTGACTTTAAAATCTCAAGGAGTTTATAAGTTGAAACGGTAAAATGTCACAGTGCATATTAAATAGTCTAAATTAAGTTGTATCTTATATAGTATCCGAAGACTTGATTGCATGTTAGCATAAAACTAACAATATATATATATATATATATATATATATATATATATATATATATATATATATATATATATATATATATATATATATATATTTTTAAATGAACAATTCCTGTATAAAATGTGACAGCAACCTTTATATCAAACATTTTGAAATCGTCCACAGCTGAGCAACGCGAGAGGCGGATCTGAAGTTATATTTGTTTTGTTCACGAAGTGAATGTGATGCAAAAAGTCATTTTTAGATGCAATGGAAAAAAATAAAGCTGGATAAAAAACATACACGAAAACACGCTAAAAAATAAGTTACATTTGTGAGAGTTGCATTTTATTACATTCAGAAATAATAACGGCAGGCCTAACAATACAGTATAATGAACCAACAACAGGATATTTTTAGTTCCATTCACTTTACAACAAATCCTTTACATGTAAAAATTTTATCAGAACAGAACAAGAATTACAAATATATAATTCTAATGGATAAATATAATTGCTGCAGGCTATATAATAATATAGGCTTATAAACAACAACAAAAATAATAATAATTAAAAATAATTTAAAGCGATACATTATGTTGGGCTTATCTCTCTCATTCGGGACAAATCCAAACATGTTGCCCATTTGAAGCTAAACTCTTATTCATTAGGTAAAATAGGCTTTGGATTTCACACGTGTTTCAGTATCTACGGGAAAAAAAAATCATAATTAGCAAAATTATGCCAAAGTGGCCCGCTGCTCGCGCCGCATGGCTCGGTGAACGACTGCTGCTTCCAGATATGTGCGCGAGGCACCAGCGCGATCAAAGTCACAATTCACAATTATTGGTCACACAGTAAAGGCATAATTCAAAAATGCAAAGTGTTAGCAGTTTGAAAAATCAAGAATAATAACAGAGTTAATAAGAATTATTTCTAAATCCTGGAGCGTTCTCATTTCGCTCTGCAAATGGAACCTGAAGATTATCATTATTATTATTTTTTTTAACCAAGACTGAACCGAAATGAAAAATTTTAATCCATATATATATATATATATATATATATATATATATATATATATATATATATATATATATATATATATATATGACTGTTTAAAAACAATAGCATGCATAAGAGCCTTTGTGTAAAGGTCTTTCTTTAATTTTTTGATGAGTAGACTGTAGCCTAAGACTTTCCTATTTTTAATGGCTTTTAAGGATGTTATAATGTATATTATAATGTTATTGTTGTTTTACGTCTTCCTTTCATTTTACAATTACATTCAGTTCGCAATCCGTCCCTTTGCACCACCTGGCGGTAGTTTCGCGAATGATTTTAACAAGCGACTGATTTGCAGTTATCCATTTTGGATGTCTACCTACTGTGTATATATATATATATATATGTGTGTGTGTGTGTGTGTGTGTGTGTATCAATTCCCTCAGAGCACGAGACCAGGCCTTTAGTGATTCGATGACACTGTTTTTCTCTGAACCATCACACAGTCTAAAGCATAATAAAAAGAAGACAAATGTAGAAAAACTTTTTTTCTATGTGTAATAATAATGTCTCATTGTAGTGACAAATAATTGCTCATTTGCTTAGCTTCAAAATAATATAATAATACTACTAATAATAAATATATTATATTATAGCATTGTAAAAGAAAGAGTTAATCATCACTCTTTCATCTTTCTGCAGATGTGCTGTAGTCTCTACTATTCCAGCAGGAGCTACCTACAGCTATCCGTGTCATGGGATGAAGGGACGTTATGTTACTGTGAATATTCCTGGAACTTCAAAGGGTTTTCTTCTTTGTGAAGTGGGAGTCTATGTGATTTTTCCAGGTAATTCAGAGCTACTTAACAATCTGGCCTAAACCCTTTCCATGCGAATTTGTGGTTTTTAATATAGTTTAATATTGTTTAATATAGACAGGACTGCACATACGCATTGACTGGACCAGCCTGAAATAAAAGCTTTTATAATGCTATTTCAGCATAACACAGCATTTATGGGACAGTTCATGTCAGATTTTGTTTCTGATTTTAAATATATTATTTAAATGTGTGTGGGGCAGGCAGTTTTTGAGTTCTCAGGATTTCTCCATTCAGGTAGATAGGACTTTGTCTTAGATGCCTGATTGAAGAAAATCTCCCATCAAAACAAGTTGAAGGAGTATAAAATATGCCTACTAAAACTTTATTGACACTATGACATCTTCCAGGTAATTTGGCAACAGGAAGAAATGTCACACAATCGTCAACCAATGGCAGCTGGATCACTGAACAGGCCATTGATTTAGATCCAGGATTCAAACAACCGTCGTCAACATGTTCCTCAACCAAAGTTCAGACTAACCCATGGTGGAGGGTGGATCTGAGTTATATTTACAGAGTTAGTAGAGTCGTAATCACAAACAGACTAGACTGCTGTCCAGAACGAATAAATGGAGCGGAGATTCGCATCGGAAACTCTTTGGAGAACAACGGCAACAACAATCCCATGTGAGATCCTCTATCAGTGTCTTAATATCCAAACAAATCCCTGGAAACACATGTGAAGAAAGACTAGAAGTCTAAATAATGTTTTCTCTGTCTCTCTTTAGATGTGCTGTGATTTCTAGCATTCCAGCTGGTGTTTCCTCCACCTACATATGTAACGATATGGAGGGTCGATACGTGAATCTGATCATTCCTGGAGATTCAAGGATTCTTACTCTGTGTGAGGTGGAGGTCTATGGAGAAGGTGTGATCAAACAGATTTAATTTTTTTGTGAAAATATTAAAGTTGAAAATGTGAAACAGTTGCATGCTCTCAGCTTTCAGTTATTCACTACATGAAACACATTTGTTTTGGACACTAAACCATGTCTTATTGCAAGTGAACCTGTATTTAATGTCATCTAGGACTAGGTCTTTTTTGTTGTTATTGTTTTAGATTATGTACTTTTGTTTGTTCACTCTCATGTGCCCTTTGAGGTCCTTCACTGAAGAAAACTTTTCTGAAGATGAAACTGAAGTCCAGTTCAAGTCTGTCTGAACCTGCGGTGAGAGTCCAGCTCCTGTCACAGGTGAGAGAGCTCAGGAAACATACAGAAGTCTGAGCTCACTGACAGCAGTTTTAAAAGATCTGCTCATTTCAGCTTCAATCTGCTCTGGCGGAACGAGGGTTTTCTGACGTGACTCTGCTATGCTCTCAACCACCCAAACAGGAAGTGATGCGGAAGGAAGCTGCACCAGGTGAGTGTCATACAAACGCTGGAAAACTGAAAAGGAATGTTGATTTTGATTAAAAATTATTAAAATGAAAATGCATACATTACAAATGAACAGGAATGTGATGTTTTTATGTAATGATCTGTTTTATTTGTAGCTCAATGTGCTGTAAGAAAGAGATGATGAGTAAACCTAAACTCTCTTCGGATCAGCTTTGATGTTCTTCATTTACAAGCTTAAATATTCTCCTGTCCTCAATGTTCATAACAATAAAGGTGTACATGAAAACTGAAACAAACTGATTTCTGCAAAGCTGTGTTGAGCAACAACAACATTTGCTTTGATGACAGTTTAATTATTAATGATAAAATATTATGTGGTTCACAGCATGGGCGTAGAATATGAAGAATATAGAATATGCATAGTCTATACTGTTGTCAGTGCAGATTGGTCAGGTCTAGGTTGGGTCCTGTCCTGTCGTGCATGTCATACCTGTTCTCTGCTCAGTCCTCCTGCTGCCTGCGTTCACTATTCCTTTTGTTGTCTGCGGTGCTGAATCTGCCAGCTGGGAACTGAGCTTCTTTCTCTGCATGTGGCAGCCAAGCCCAGGACCCTCTTCTACTAACTCAGCCTGACAACTTTATTTACGTTTACATTTATATTACATTTAGTCATTTAGCAGATGCTTTTATTCAAAGCGACTTACAAATGAGAACAACTGAAGCAATCAAAATAAAGAAGAGAGCAATGATATGCAAGTGCTATGACAAGTCTCAGTGAGCTTAACGTAGTACAGTTATCTTGTAGTGCATGTACAAGGTTTTTGTTGTTGTTTTTGGTTTTTTAAATTATATAATAAATAAAAAGAAAACAGATAGAATAGAAATCGAATAGAGCAAGTTTTTTTTTCTTAAGAAAACAAGCAGTTTGTAAATGAATAG
>NC_056578.1:4652922-4670422 GCF_018340385.1 Cyprinus carpio | reverse complement strand
TTTTGTGTTTAAAAGAATAAAAGAAAGACAATCTACTGTTCAGATAATTTAACGAAAGGTTTTCGACTCTGTATTAATGAATCATATCTAATCATTTATTTTTATTCCCATACGAGCATCGTGGTTATTTTCATGGCAAGATCAACGTATTCTAAAAGAAATAAATAGTAACAGTAGAAATGAAAAGCAACAGAAAAAGTTTTCATTTTAATATTTGCTAAAAAAAAAAATTAAAGATTGAATCATATCAAATAATAATTCAATGAATTGTATGCCAATTGTTTAAATAATTTTATTTCACATTTAATGATTATTCTTATCATTTATTTGAATACTTAGGCTAAGAGAAAAATACATTTTCTTTATAAAGAGCTGACACTCAAAGCGCTGATATTTCATGCCATTTGCTCCATTTCTATGTTTGCTCTGTTTTTATTCTTCTTCTTCTTCTCATTTAAAAACATACAATTTCTCATCCTTAATTGCTTTAAGATAAAATATTTTTTAAACCATTTTATAATTATTATTATTATTATTGATGGTTAGTGATCTACAAATATGAGGCTTGTGCATCTTTCAGAATCGATTTAAAACCCTGTAATTTTTTATTAAAGTTGCCAACAAAATACAGAATTTAAATTAAATTAAACTGAAATTATTTAAAAATGGAATTAAATTAAACAAAGTCAAATATGCCTGAATGATGATAATGTTTTTGACACACGAGGGAATAAGGGAATAATTTATTAATATTGTTTGGTTTCAAAACATGCATTACACTATTAATGAAGTTCATTTTCACAGAATCATTGATTTTTACAAATCATTATTTTTTTAATTCAATTAATTGAAATTAATTTAGTATATTTTAATTACATACAAATTTAATAATTAATTCAATATGTATTTAATAAAGAATAAGAAGAACTGTGTTTAATAGCATGAATTGTTGGTATTAATCTCTGCACCTGTTTCTGCTCCTCTCCCAGACTGTCCCACATGGAGGCCACGATCTTGGACACCTCTCCGAAGGTGGCGCTGGGGTTCTGGCCCTTGATGGCGGCCTGCGTGTCCCTGAAGAAGAGCGCGTAAGCCGACACGGGCTTCTGCGGCTCGTTCGGGTCTTTCTTCTTCTTGCCCTTTTTCCCGCCGACTCCCTTCCGTGCGGGAGCAGAGGAGGACGCTGGGACGGCCGGCTGCTCCGACAGAGACGGCGAGAGGGAGATGACGCCAGACGACACGGACAGAGACAGAGACACCGGGGAGTCCACCAGAACACTCTTCTGAGCCGACAGAGACACCACACGCGGGAGAGAAGAACAGAGATCAGTTCAGACCCACAGAGAGCAGCTCAACAACAAATCATTCAGAATACAGGTCTTATGTGATCCTATTTTCTGCTACTGGTTAAGTCTCCCTGCAGCATTTTAAACAAACTGAAGATGAGTGGACCTAAATATAAAGCATCGCGATAATCCAGTCTCGTGGAAATGAAAGCATGTACAACATCACCCAGTTCCAGGATAGGTTTCACTTTAGATAACTAACACAACTCAAAAAAGATGCTTTCACAACACTGTTTACTTGAGGATCAAAGCGTGCATCTGAATCAAAAATTACTCCTCAGTTCTTCACCAAACCTTGCATGTTGTTTGACAATAGAGCGTAATTCTCAACCAGTTCTTTCTCAGGATGTACAGTCATCAAACTCAAGAGGAAGGAACAAAGGCAACATATATAATGAAAACAGAGTTGGACCAAGAATCGATCCCTGTGGAACACCCGCAGGTTCAGAAACAAAGTTCCCAATGATTACAGCACTTGTCCTGTCCTGCAAAGATGAAAACCACTGAAGGGCAACACCGTTTATCCCTATATTTGGAATGCATTTTAAGAATAATTTTCCCATCAACTGTTCAAAATGCACAACACCGCTGTATGCTGCAAGAAAGACGCGTGTGCGCTCTGATGTAAACAAGCACGCATGAGAAGCACACGTGAGAGACGCGCTGAATGAAAGCACGTTCACTCTCTGACAGCAGATGGCGCTAAACTGCAGGAAAATACAGCCTGGAAACCCCACAAATAAATCAGCTGCGCTACTTTCTGTTTCTGAAATGTGTTTAAAGGATTTAAATAGCCATTCAGATTTGTGGATTTGCTGTGATGTTCATCAAAGCGCCAAATACTTAAATATTTAGACTTAAAAGGCTATTCATTTTCAAACTTTTGTTTCATTTTAATCTGGACTACAACGTGCCCTAGATATTGTTTGAAAGAGTTTTAATTCTTTATTGTTCATTCACACTTTACATTAGGGCTTCATTAGTTAACAAACTGCCAATGAAAAATTCTTCTGAACATTCATTAATCTTAGGTCTTCCAATATTTAATAACACGTTCTTAAAATCGAAAGTTGCAACTGTGTTATTTAATGAGCTAACGTGAACTAAGATTAATAACTTAAACTTGAAGAAATAAAATATAAAAATGTCAGAATTGTAATATATAAAAGTCACAATAAATATACCTGTTTTTTTTGTATTTAGTGGTGGAAACCAGCCCTATTAATAACACATTGTTAAAATCGAAAGTTGCAACTGTTATTTAATGAGCTTACATGAACTAAGACTTGTATTTTTTACCAAAGATTAATAACCTAAACTTGAGGAAAAAAAGTCACGATAACCTTTTTTTATTATTATTTAGTGGCGGAAATGGGCTTCAATATGATTCGGTAAGATGTTTAATTCTAAATCCAGGCTGAAAAGTAACCATTAGATAATTTTCAGTCAAGAAATCAGCGAGTTGATTATGAACAACCTTCTCAAACATCTTATTCATAAAAGCAATTTAGAAACAGGTCTGAAATTTTTTAAATCCTGTGAACCCAGGTTCTTTTTCTTTAAAAGAGGTTCAATAATAGATAGAATAAGAGGACCAATAATGTCTCCTTAAACAATCGTGAAGGTAGAACAACAGAAAATGAGGTAGTCACCTTTAAATCCATAACGATATCCTTCAGCTGAGCTCGAGAAATCAATTCAAATGTACTCAAACAATGAAGGGATTCACTGCATCCATTACAACATTTCAAAATGTGCATCATTTAGTTACATCAAGGGTCAAATCAATCACTAGCACATTAAAGTTAACAGTTACACACTTTTGTGTGTGTGTGTGCTGCACAGCTCTGGTTTAAAGAATGCTTTTGCTCAAGTGGCCGAGATGTCTAACCAATAGAGAAAAGTTTTGATGTTAAATCAACTTAATTACAATTCCTGAAAATAATCTTCTCAAATATCACCGTAACTAACTTCTCTATGTTAGGATAGCCGCCAATGCATCTTAAATCTTACGGAAAAAACAATACGATGTACTTTTTGAGAACATCGCAGAACATCGCACTTGTTCAAGACATTCTACAACAGACAGACACCAAATAATAGTAATAGTTTTAAATCTAAATGAACAGTGACGAACACGAAACGCACCCGTCTGAAGTCGTCCATGTCGTCGTCGTGCAGCGAATCAGACAGTGAGTCAGCGGACAGCGGCTGGTCAGGTGACTGTGGGCGGGGCAGGATGGTGCCGCCGCCCAGGCTGAGGCCCAGCTGCGCGCTGAGCTCTGATTGGTCGATGGTGGTCAGCTGGGTGTGGCCCAGCAGGCCGTGGTTGATGTCACTCAGCGGGACGTCGATGGTCATCGGAGAAGAGCTGCTAAAATCAAAACCAATAAGATAAAAAAAAACCTTCAGAGAAAAAAACACCATCTAACAAAAAAACCACAGCTACCCTCAAAAACACCCATTCCCCCACAAACTACAAATAATCCATACTATACAAAAAATAAATACTATACTATATATAAATGTATAATTATAAATACTATAATAATAAAAATACACACACATTTACATAGACAGATTATACATATTTAAAATTGTACAATTCAATTCATAATATTATTATTTTAAATTTAAATTTTCAGGTGAAATAACTCGGACTCTATTTGGCAGATTTTTATCATTCCTATTAGGAAATGTTATTGCATTAATACATTTATAAATATTTTTAAGTCATAACTTTTTAAAATTTAAATGCTTCTAATACAGGCAAAATTTTCCCAAAATTGTATATAAAATTAAAACTATACTATACACGAATCTGACAGGGTTTTTTTCCATATATATATATGTGTGTGTGTGTGTGTGTGTTGCTCCGCACCATTCCCAGCGTGGATCCCAGCATCGGTCCGCCGCTCTGCTGGCTCATCAGACTCAGGTGCTCCAGACTCTGTGACGGCGTGTTCACGAAGGTAGAGGCGAACGACGGATCGTTTCCTCCGACCACAGCGTTCCCGGGAACTCCAGACGGCCCGCCCTCGCCCAGCTCTCCGAAATCAGACACCACGTCAAACACCCACACCGCCTACACATCCACAACATCAACACCCACACCGCCAGAGACTAAAAGTCTGCAGACACCAGCACAACTCAACTCAACTCAACTCAACTCAACTCAAACCAAACCCCGTTCAGTTCATCTCAATCAAACCAATACATATCAATCAAACACACAACAATATCACTCATCAGAACAACAGAACTCAACAACAAAGCTACAAGCTTTCTGTTCATCTGTGATTCCTGAAAAATAAAAAGTATCATTGTGCAGCACAACTGTGTTCAACATTAATCACATTTTCCACAGAAATATTGTGCAGCACAACTGTGTTCAACATTGATAATAATCCGAAATGTTTCTTAAACAGCAAATCATCATATTAGAATGATTTCTGAAGATCATGTGACACTGAAGACTGGAGTAATGATGCTGAAAATACAGCTGCACATCACAGAAATACATTACACTTTAACAGATATTCACACAGAAAACAGCTGTTTTACATTAGAATAATATTTCACATTTTTTACTGCATTATTCATCAAATAAATGCAGCCTTAGTGAGCAGAAGAGGATCAAAATGACAATTTTCACCTAAGATTTGGAGCCAGATACAGGAGGGTGAAAATAACATCAGAAAGCTGGCAGCATCATGGTGTTATTTTCACACAGAGATCAGTATCTCTATTAATAAAATCTGTTGACTTCAGAGATCTCTGTTGCATTATGTGCCAATGGTGACTGTTCAGAAATGTTTTGTTGATTGATACCATTGAAAAATAGCATAGAGAGAACTGTTACTATTATTATTCTCTCTGTTATTCGTGTATTTATTGTGGTTTTCATGCTGTCCGCTAAAGGAACAGGACACACACAGGCTTTCCTCCTCACCAACGACATTAAACACCGAGTCTTCACCGAACGCGAGCGGCACAATACAGCCGAGCCAATCAGTGACGAGACATTAAACACGTGTCTGCGATATCATCACACATGCAATTAATCGCCCAGCCCTACTCCTGACCCAGTTTACAAACCGAGCGTGTGTTTCGCACCTCTGCGGGGAACGTGGAGGACAGTCGCACTTCTGAGGAGGACAGGAAGTGATGGCCCTCGCCGCTGATGGCCAGGTAGTTGTCACTTCCTCCCGGGAACTGTGGACGACACAAACCCACACACCATGAGTTCAGCGTGTGCAATTATCACCAATATGAAGTTAAATCAATATATACTTTAATAATGCACACAGGTATGAATTCATTCAAAATAAGCATGTTTTATTACAAATTCATGAGGGTTTACTAACAAAAATAACCACGTTTTTACTTCATTATCCTTTCAAGCACCATGTAAATACTACACAACCACTCGTGCTACTCCCCATGCCACTGTTATATATTTGAATGTAATGTGTGTTTATATATACACACGCATGCACACACTGCTGTTCAAGCGTTTGGGATCAGTAAGATCTGTAATGTTTTTGAAAGGAGTGTCTTCTGCTCAAGGCTGCATTCTTTTGACCAAAAATACAGGAAAAAAACTAATATTGTGAAATATTACTGCAATTTAAAATAAGTTTTCTATTTTAATACACTATAAAATAGTATTTATTTCTGTGATCAAAGCTGTATTTTCAGTGTCACGTGTTCCTTTAGAAATCATTCTTAATGGCTGATTTATCATCAATGCTAGAAAGAATTGAAGAAGGTTATTTTTTTGGAACGTGATACATTTTTAATGATTATTTGTTGCAAAAAAGTAAAAAAAAAAAAAAAAAAAAACATATTTATTCAAAATATAATTTTTTCTAGCAATATATACTACCTGTCAAAAGTTTGGGGTAATTATTATTTTTTTTTTTTTTGAAAGAAATTTGCTTTTATTCAGCAAGGATGAGTTAAATTGATAAAAGTTACAATAAAGACATACTGTCAGATTTCTATTTTAAATAAATGTTGTTCTTTTTAACGTTTTATTCATCAAATAATTCTGAAAAATTATATAAGGCAGCAAAACTGTAATAAATCATCATATTATTATGATTTCTGAAGATCATGTGACACTGAAGACTGGAGTAATGATGCTGAAAATACAGCTGCACATCACAGAAATACATTACATAGAAAACAGTTATTTTAAACTGCAACAATTTTACTGTTTTTTTTTTTTTTTTTTTTTTTGTCTGTATCTCTGATCAAATAAATGCAGCCTCGATGAGCAGAAGAGACTTCTTTAATATATGCACACGGCCGGTCACCTTCTCAAATCCGTTAAACGGTTGTGGATCCAGGAACTCCGGGTCACCGGGCTGCCCGGTTCCGTCCGACAGATCCGAGTAAAAGTTCAGGTCCATGCCGCGTCAGAGCGACCCTCGCGGAGCGTCAGACTATCAGACGCGACACATCTGTCAGAGGGCGAAGACCGATCCGCGTGACGTCACGAGGGCCGCGCGCGTCCGATCATTTCGCTCGACCCCGGGCCTGACGCGCAGCGCGGAACCGACTCTTACAACACCGGCGAAAACAGACCCGCGGTCCGACACAGATCAGCGGACGCGACAACACCGTTCACCGATCAGACGAGCGAAATCAACGCGTTAACCGGTCCACGACGCTCTCGCGATACGCGCGCCGCAGGAGCCGCAGTCGAGCAGTGATCACGGACTCGAGACTCGACCAAACCGCCGCGCGGGGGGGGGGTCCGACCGACAACACCGACAACACCGACAACAAACGACTGACCTTCACTTTCACACACAACATCATTATTACACGACCACAGTGACCCGACCGAGACGAGAACACCGTCATCAGTCACCAACCGTGCCGTTTACCGAGTAACACACCCCCGCCGCCGCGGATAATGGTTCGGCCCGAGGATTACGTGCTCCAGACCGTGACTTTATAACTAATACTTCAGTTCACTTCTGATTTAGACGAGATTCTGTATTCACCGCAGCTGCGGTGATGTGTGCGGGTGAGGAGCGGAAGCGGGACGGGGTTTAGTTTCGGGTGTTTGTTTCGGGCGTTCAGCTCGGTCTTCTTACCTCCATACTCGCCCTGAAAACTCACGCTCTCCCTCTCCCTCTCTCTCTCTCCCTCTCTCTCTCTCTCTCTCTCTCTCTCTGTGTATGTGTGTGTGTGTCCCATCAAAGCGAGTCTCACGGAAAAAACGCGAACGGATCGCGCATCATCATGGCTCCCGGTCTTCCGGATTGGAGATGAGCGGATGTGACGCAACGGCGCGGCCCCGCCCCTCACACGGTAACCACGGGTGTGTGTGTGTGTGCGTATATATATATATATATATATATATATATATATAATATATATATATATATATATATATATATATATATATGTATATATATATTTTAATTAGTATTTTGTATCTTTATATTAATACGTTGAGTATTTCATACACATGAGACTGCTGACATATTATTTTTGGTGTTGTCTTTTGTTTAATATTGTTCTTAACTAGATTTTCTTCAAGTTTTTTTTTTTGTTGTTGTTGTTTGTTTGTTTTTCATAATAATAAAAAGACCATAATGACATATTGTAGCTTTGTGTATTTTTTTCTTTATTTAAAGGGTTTTTAAAACATTTCTCACACATATGAATCATGCACAATAAGATCAGAAACGTTTTTAAAAAGTGAACAGAACTTTGATTTCATGTCACTTTTAGAAATGAGAAATGACACAATTAGAAAATAAAAACAAGAAAACATTTTCATTACCTGACAAAATCAACTTCTAATGGATATATATAATTGTTTTTATATATAAAAAGTATAAAATAATAAAATAGTTATATATAGTATTATAAAAGTATATGATAATAGTATTTAGTTGTGTGAACCAGTGTCAGTGATGGTGATTAGTTACACTGTTCCTGCTTTAGATGGAGACGAGACACTGTTTTTCTGAGTCTGCACTAAAGGCTTTTATATTGAAAGAGACTGAAACAGGATTGTAAACAAGGACATTCTGATGCAGCCAACAAATTCAGTATTAAACATGTTAACAGAATGTACATTGAGGCCATATAGTGTTGACAATCATAAGATAAAACAAGACTGATATTTTCTGTCTTCGGCTGTTCTGATTTAGTGTGACATGTAGGCCACTGAAGAACCCGAGTGCAGTTTAAAGAAATAAACATGAACTAAACAAACATAAAAATGACACGGTTGAGTTTTACTTGTTTGACACGAAGGAACTGAAAGAAATGTGCACATCGTCAGCTGAAATGTAGTTGAGTTTGGCGTAGGTTAGCAGGCTAAAAGAAGGGCCAGCATGAATAAATCTGGATTTAAATTCAAAGAGAAAAGATTGTCTATGCA
Organism: Cyprinus carpio; assembly: GCF_018340385.1. NCBI lineage: Eukaryota > Metazoa > Chordata > Actinopteri > Cypriniformes > Cyprinidae > Cyprinus > Cyprinus carpio. Next base: position 4,661,665 of record NC_056578.1, on the reverse strand, counting down.
TGACCTTACAATTTATTCGTATCCAAAACGAGGAGCTGTGAACACGCAGTGTATGTTTCATTCATACTCGAAGCCTGAAAGTCCAAAACGGACTCATAGAAGAACTTATGACATGCCAGCCAGGAAATCCCTAATTTGGACAAAGACATCCTAATATTGCTAAAAAAAAAAAACCTTAAAGACAATACATGCACGATTACGACAATACATGGTTTATTTGTGTTTGTCAAGTCGTCTCCGGGTATTAAATAAAGTATCTGAATAATGCAGTGCTAACTGACATAGCATTTATTACAGTAGGCTATAGAAACTATCAAATATACTTACTTATACATACCTTATTCTGTGATAAAAATGGAGTGTCGTATATGAACAAATTTTAAAAGTGACATTAGGAAAATATAGGAATTTTATATAATAAAATAATAAACATAATTTCAGTTCATAATTTCAGACTTTATTATCATTTCAGCTCTGTACAGCTTGTACTCAGTGAAACGAAGCAGCGTTTCTCCAGGACCACGGTGCTACACAAGACAACATTAACTACAAAACTCACATTGTACTGTGCAAAACACTATACATAATTAAAATATCATAAATAATCTAGCATAAGACTAAAACTGGAAGAAGAAGAAGAAAGTAAAAGTAAAAAGTTGAACATAAAACAAAGTACAGACATCATAAAGTGCATGTGTGTGCCTGAATGAAACAGCCTGGGACATTACAATATATGTGTGTGTGTGTGTGTGTGTGTGTGTGTGTGTGTGTGTGTGTATAGAACAGGTCACAATGTTAATAGACAAGGCACAATATTGAGGTAGATTAATGCAAATGTGCAAAGTATGCAAGTTGGGTTTCAAGTGTTTGTGGTTCAGGTGTTTATAGTAGTGGTGTATATTCAGGGGCGGACTGAAAAAGAAATCCAGGACTGCCGTCGGCTGCTGATTCATCATAATTTGTAATGGTTTTACTGGTTATAATGAAATTCTATTGGTTTTAATGGAAACTGTAATGGTCTGTTGGTCTCTACTGTTAATTGGTCACCTTCTGTTGATGGCTTTTGTTAAAACCATTAAATCCTAATGTAATATGTCCCAATAAACACACTACAGGATACCATTATTTAATGGTTTTAATGGTTAAAAGTTGATGGTTTGTAGTGGTATTTGTAGTGGAAATCATTAGAATCTCTGTGATGGTTTCTATTGTTGTTGTCAGCAGGGTCACCGTGGGTTTGTGATGTTATTTGCACTAAATGCAACAGAATTGACTGTTTGTGGTTTTGATGGGCCTTTTTGGGAGAAAATCCAGAGCCTCCTCTCTGTACACTGATTCGTCACCTTTGCTTACACGGTCGTGTCATCAGCAAACTTGATGATGTGGTTCGAGCTGTGCATTGCTGCACAGTCGTGGGTCAACAAAGAGAACAGCAATGGACTAAGCACGCAGCCTTGGGGGGCTCCAGTGCTCAGTGTGGTGGTGCTGGAGAATCCTGAGTAATTTCTTTCACAGAATCATGTCCAGGCGGCTGTGAGATCTGATCTGATCATCATCAGTCTGTCTGGAGTGACATGAAGAAACAGAACAAACTGAGACAGACTAAATCCAGAAGAAATGTGGCAACGTCTCCAAGATGTTTCAAGAAACCTAAAGCTACAGTACTGTTAAAAGTATTAGGCACTTGTGTAAAAATGCTGTAAAATGAGAATGCTGTAAAAATAATGTCATAAATAGATTTTCTTTATCAATTAACTAAATGAAATCAACATTTGGTGCGTGCATCCTCTGTGTTTAAAGCAGGTTTTGCCCTCGGTTCACTTCAGCAGAGTTTCTCAGGAGCTTTGCAGGAAGGTTTCTTGGATGTGCTATTTACCCATCATACATATAAAGTTTAAGACATCATCTAACTCCTTATTGTCAGACATATCAGAACGGAAAAGAAGCTTGCTGATGGAAATACTACAGAGCTGGTGGATTTATTTATATTAATTACTTTCTTCTTTTAGAGTCTTTAGTTCAGCTAAAGAATCTTAAGCATTAATTGTGAGTTTACATGATGTCACTAGATTGGATTTGAGTGCTGTTTTCAATTAATTAATCTGAAAATTCTGTAATATTCTAATTCTACTTAAAAAAAAAACTTGTCCCTTTTAGACTTGCACTCTATTCATTTAATGCTTTTCTTAAGAGAAAGTAACACTAGTTTTTCTGATCTTCTTGTATTCTTTGTTTTATTTATTATACAATTAACAAAAGCAAAAAAGGCATCTAAACACTAGCTTGCTCTGTTCTTTTACTATTCTATCTGTTTTATTTTTATTTATTAGATAATGAAAAAAAAATACTAAGTGTATTTAAGCTAACTGAGACTTGTTATAGCACTTGTATATCATTGCTCTTTTGTTGGTTTTGATTGCTTCCATTGTTCTCATTTGTAAGTTGCTTTGGACAAAAGCGTCTGATAAATGACTAAATGTAAATATGTCAAGTGCCTTGATGACGAAATTCAGTATGAGGGCTGGTGGCCAGCTTGAAAAGAAGCCATTCAAAGCTACCCCTTTATGTGATTCAATGTAATTTTGGCCTTATGACATTCAAAAAAATCTTTTGTTCCTTGTCTATTATTTATATCATTTTTATTGTTAGCCTTTATCTGTTCAGGGGACGTTCTCTAAAAGCCCACCTGTCTTTATCAGAAGCGTCCTGTTAACTTTCACAGAGTTACACCTAGTTAAGGGTCTTTCTCAAGGACACCACAGTGGTATTGATGAGGGAGGGGACAACATGCTGGTTTTCACTAATCTAACACACATTTAATGCAGAACATCTTTTACTTACATAACATTATTCTAGAGAAAAATAACATGTCATAAATGTTGATTACCTTTTTCTAATGCTTCATTTATGAAACGGATGCAAAATCTTGTTCCATTCTATTTCAAATTGAGTTGTGGGACCATAAAGACATTTTCAAAATAAGTAGGTGCATGTTATTGCTGATTTTATTATTATTAATATATTTTTTTAAATATTCATATTCTCTTTCCTCAGATGCTGTGAAGAGGTGAAGCCCACATGATACAGACTCAGACACAGATGCAGCGATGCCTGAACACCTGAAGCACGCTCCAGGAAGTGCTGGGGGTTGTGGATATGACAAATTTGCCATAAACAACTTTCACAAACTCTAAAAACATTTACACACGTTAACCATTATCCAGTATTTTTTGTTGTTTACTTGTATGATTTATGGCTGTTTAACAATAATGTAAGACTCTATATATATTAAGATTATAGTTTAAGATTAAAATGAATTCCCTGAAAGAAAACCCAAGAAAAAAAAAACACAATATTTGCCGTTTTAAAAGAGATGTATTAATGTCATTTTATTATTTCAGGTGATAAAAATAGCAGATAACACTTGAGATTTCAAAAATGACAAGAAAACAAATTCACAATCCCTGCACATAAAGATATAAGCAACTGATGATAAAAAGTCAAAACAACAAAAAACAAATCCATAAAAGTCACGTTGACTCTCGCTGGCTCTCACAAACACAGCAGAAACAGCTGGATTCAGGGACTTACACGTGTGTGTGTTCATTAAAACATTCAGGTTCACAGGACGCCACACGCTGATGAATAGATATATATTGCTACGATGAAGTCGGGCTGTTTCTACAGCACTGATCGGGTTCAGATTCTCCATGCAGAGCGAATGAGGAACGAGCAGAAGCACAAACACACAACAGTCATGTTCCTCCATCAGCTCACAACCACACCAACCACGGAATGGACAGAAACTTGTTTCCAATAAAATAATACAATGAAATAAAATAAAGGTTACTGAGACTTCTAATCTTACAATTTTGAGAAAAAAAGATCTGCAAGATGTAAACTCAGTTCTTCTGATTTACATCGCAATTCTGTCAGAGAAAGTGACTTCTTTTCTTTTTTTATGACTTTAAATCTTGCAGTTCTGGTTTTTGTTTCCAACCCCAAATAGTCCTATTAAAAAGGTGCAAACAACTTTTCATCTCCCAATTTGGACCTATCTGCAACAGAATTATGATTTATAAACACAATTCTGAAAAAAAGAATGAAATGTGAGATATAAACTCAGAATTCTGAACTTTTTTCCTTACAATTCTGAGTTTACATCGCACAATTTTTGTCTACAGTCACAGAATAAAAAAATAAAAAATGAATGCAATTACAACTTTTTATCTAACACTTCAGACTTCTTCAGAGTTTAGGCAGTTCTGACTTCAGAATTGTGAGACATTAACTCAGAATTGAGAGAAAAGTTCAAATTATGACATTAAAAAGTGCTTATACCTTTTTTTTCTGTCTGTGGAGGAAACGGGCGTCTCTAAAAATCCACTGGAGGGTGAGGGACTGCTGCTAAGACGTTCATTTTTAGCTGAAATGTTCTTTCACTTGCTGTTCGAGCTTCAACAGAACGGCTCTCGACACACACACACACACACGTCTCTGAAAGCCACACACTTGGTCCAGTATGAGTGGCTGTAGCCCTGAGTCAGTCTGAGGAACATGTCCTCGTCCCGCGTGCCGCTCGGTCTCACACACACACACACACACACACACACACACACACACACACACACACACACACACACACACACACACACGCTGCTGTTGGTCGAAGCGCAAACTAAACTCTAAGCTCAGAGAGCAGACGAGACGCGGGCGATGATGATCATAAACACAAACACGCTCTCTGACGCTGCTATCAGGAGTAGATGGTGATGACCTCACTTCCTCCTCCTCGGACCAGCAGGACGCGCTCCAGACCCTCGGTCAGCACCTCCAGGAACTCCATATCTGTGAGGATCCCAGTCAAGGAGCGATCAGAGAAACATAACACCCATACGCACCTAAACACTTACATTAGATCAAAGCAGGACCCACAACACAACACTAAATGCATGTGAAGAGCATCTTAACACAATGGAGCTCCACTTTCAACAGGCCATAAAATCTGATGCATTCAGCCCTGTACTGAAGGAGCGCCGCGCAGACGTCCAGGATACAGTTCTCGTCTCCTTCCGGGTTCTTGGGCGGCCCGGGCATGTTGAGGAGGACCAGCCGGGCATCATGGGATTTGTTGACGATCACCTCGTTGAGTTTAACGGCGGTGTGCATCCGCCGCACATTGGACTGATCTCTGTGACAGACACAAGCCTCAACAATTCATCAACAAACTATCCGTTATATCTGATTCAAGTATACATACAGGTTTAAACACTGTGTTACATTGTAATATAGAAAAATTATTATAACAATAAAAAGCATAAGCATCATCTTAAATAATATTATGAATATAAATATAAAATTTCATCATTAAATATAAAAATCTTATAATTTTGTAAATAGTCTTATCTTAGAAATGTATATTATCATAATGTTAATTATAATAATAGACTTATAAATTATATTATTATTTAAAGTTATTGTGTAATAAAATACAATATTATTTGTTATTAAAAAAATATTATAAATGTTAAAATAAAATATTACAATTAAAATTGTAAACAGGCATTTTTATTTTTTTGTTAAATATAAATATTTGCTATTACACTATTATAATAATTATATAATCATAAAAGAACATCTCTTTCTGCAATAGTCGAGACATTCTACAAACACACGATTGATTTTAATAAAACACTCTTTGTTTTAAAGGCTGCAGTGTCAGACAGGTGCTGACTCACGGGCGGATGTTGAGCATGTCTCTGAAGCCCTCGGGTGTGCTGCAGACGGAGGCCGTGTGCGTCTGTGTGTTGCTCCGCAGCTGCAGGGCCTTGTCTCTGGTCCAGGTCATGTGGACGCGCCGGTACTCTGCGCTGCGGTCTCCTGCGCCGGGGCCGTCCGTGTCCTCGTCCTCGTCCGAGCCGATGCTGGTCAGACGCAGCATCGAGTTCCTGTCTTTGACCAGCTGCGCCTGCAGACGCACCGCACAGACAGACTAAACACACTCAGAGCTCCAGCCAATCACAGCAGCCGCGTACGTCACAGACCAATCAGATCTCTTTACTTTATTACTTCTAATTCACACTGTTCTGGTATTAAAGGATATTTTTTTTATTTTTAAATATTTTTTTAAATTTTATATTTTCAGTTTTAAATATAATTTTGTCATTTGTTTTTGTTTACAATATTCATTTTCTTTATATTTTGTTTTAGTAATTTAAGTGCTTCAACTTTAACTTATTTCTTTTAGTTGCCAAGGAAACGTTTCTAATGTCTGGCTAAATATTTTTTTATTTTTATTAATGTATTTAACTCATTTTTATTGTGTAATGAAAAATTTAGTTATAGTTTTTATAGTTAATTTTTATTTTATTTTTAAATCAAAATGTTGATTGTTTAATTAAAATGTCACAGCTGGACACTCCGCTGATAAATAATCTAAAAAAACTCTTAATTAACTTTTATTTTTATATTTTCAGTTTTAATTTTAGTAATTCTGTTGTGCTTTTCTCCTGTTTATAATATTTATTTTTAATATATCTATTTATTTTTATTTTATTTTTTTATTTAATTTTAGTACTTTAACTTTTACGTCTAATTTAAGTACAGTTTAATGTGTAATTAATTAATACCGTAATATATTTAACTAATTTTATAGTTATATCTTCTGTTTTCATTTTAATTGGAGTTATAGTTTTAGTAATTTTTATTTGTTTTATGAATTTGATTTCAGTTTTTATATAACTTGTTAGTTTTAGTAATTTTAATACTTTAACGAGAAATCTAGCCGAAATGAAATGTTTTATTTCAGCTAAAGTTTCACTGAGTTTATTTAAATCATCAGAACTCTTTATCGTTGGGTTATTGAGCCTGTCAGGAAGCTGTTGGTCTTGTCTGTAGTTTCTGAGGGTTTTCTGGACAGTAACACTCACATGCAGACACAGATGCTCACTAAACACCAACACAAACTCTCTAAAGCGTCTCTAAAGCACAGGAGCGCTACAGAAGCGCTGTCTACGACTGAAGCGCACTAGATCGGAGTGAAGTGTGCACTTACGTCATCAAAACTCCAGCGCACTCGCTAGAGACAGAGATGAAAGGAGGCGTGAGCGCATGAAGCGAGTGTGTGTGTGTGTGTGTGTGTGTGTGTGGTGCAGCAGCGCTCTCTCTCTGCACACTCACCTCTTTCTCGCGGTCAGACTTGGAGAGACGCATCTGCCGCAGCATCTGTGACCTCTGCTCCATCATCAGCGTCCGCTCGTACGTGTACGCGCTGATGTCACTGTCGTGCTGAAACACACACACACACACACACACACACACACACACACACACACACACACACATCAACACTAACCACCCAAATCACTGCCCAATCTAAACACCAATGATATCCAGAAAAAACACTTTACGCTCAATGCTTGATTTTATAATTATAAACCAGCCCCAAATACACCAGGACTCTTATTTTGAAATGTTTTTGGTTAACTACAAAAGCAAATAATTTGTTTTTCTGACCTCTTAAATGACGTTTAAAGTCAGCATGAAATAAAAATAGAACAGAAATAAAATTGTAATAGCTAAAAGCCTTGTTGTGAACAATTAATCTGTGCATGTGCTTCATTTTTTTCCTCTTAATTTTTTAATCAAAATGTCAAAACTGTATCTTCTGATATTATAGCATTTTAAATTAACTTTAATTTTTAGATTTTCAGTTTTCATTTAGATTTTAGTTTTAGTCACTTTACGTTCTTGTCATTTTTATCAGTTTTTGTTTATATTTGTTTTTAATTTTTCTATTTAGCTTACAATTTTAGTAATGTTACTCCTTTACTTGCCTAGGCAACATTTCTAAAGTTGTTTAATCTAATATTTATTTTTTTATTTACTATTTAATTTCTACTTTAATTTTTATTTCAATTACTGAAAACAATACACACTACTTTTCAGTTAACGATAACAAAAGTGTTATTTTAGTTTTTATCAATGAAAGTTTTAGTGATTTTATGTGTTTATCATTTTTAGTTTTTTTTATATATTTTGTTTTCATTTTTATTAGCCTTTGTTTACATTATTTACTTTTAATATTTATGTTTAGCTTTAATTGATTTATTTTCTTCAGTTTTAGTAACTTTATTCCTTCAACTTGAACTTATTTCAGTTCTTTGCCAAGGTAACTTTTTTTTTTAATTTTCAGTTATTATTATTTTTAAGCTTGCCATCCAATTATTTAATTTTAATATTCACTTCTTTATTTCGGCTACAGAAAACAGTTAACCAGAGTTACTGAGGTACCATTATAGTTTTTACTGACACTTCAAATCAGTTTTTAAATTTATATTTTCAGTTTACATGTTAATTTTAATACATTTATTGCCTGTTTTTTGTTACTTTTAGTATTTTTTTTTTAAATAAATGTCTACATAGCTTTTATTAATTTTTTATTTTAGTTTTAGTTCTTTTAGTACATCAAGTTTAATTAAAACGAGAAATGTTGAAATAATATGTATATATATATTTATATATTTAAAGTAACAACACGCCCTTAAACGTGATTAAATGTGAATGTGTTTGTAGGTTCTGGGGTATTTATAGCAGGAGGACAGGATGAACCGGTGAGGAGGCTAATCTGTGAGCGTTAGCAGGATGATGATAGCAGTCATGTGGATGATCAGGATCAGAGGTAACAGGATTGGAGCGCGTCTCGTGTGATGACAGAAGGTTATTCACCATCTCCACGACCTCC
>NC_056578.1:4577922-4645422 GCF_018340385.1 Cyprinus carpio | reverse complement strand
GACGAGGTCCAGTGAAGCGATGAGGATCCCCAGCTCCGCCAGAACTGCCGTCAGCAGAAGAGCCCAGGTCGGCTCTCCGTTAGCCTTACCGTGACCGAACACCTGCACACACACGGCAGACACCACGATCTGAACGCTGGACCATCATCTGTCACATGACGCTTTCCTTCACATCACACTCTAGTTTCAGCAGCACGTGACCTGACGGCCCTTCATCAACGTTTACACTACAAACATGTCTCTGTGCTCTGAATGATCTGATCACAAAAACCAACAACAACCACACAAGACATCCGGACAGAGCGTCTGAGGCCTGCTGCGTTCTGAGTGTGTTCAGAGTGTGTTCAGAGTGTGTTCAGAGTGTGTTCAGAGTGTGCTCTGAGTGTGTTCAGAGTGTGTTCAGAGTGTGTTCAGAGTGTGCTCTGAGTGTGTTCAGAGTGTGTTCTGAGTGTGTTCGGAGTGTGTTCTGAGTGTGTTCTGAGTGTGTTCTGAGTGTGTTCGGAGTGTGTTCGGAGTGTGCTCTGAGTGTGCTCTGAGTGTGCTCTGAGTGTGTTCGGAGTGTGCTCTGAGTGTGCTCTGAGTGTGCGCTCTGAGTGTGCGCTCTGAGTGTGCGCTCTGAGTGTGCTCTGAGTGTGTTCTGAGTGTGCGCTCTGAGTGTGCTCTGAGTGTGTTCTGAGTGTGCGCTCTGAGTGTGTTCTGAGTGTGCGCTCTGAGTGTGCTCTGAGTGTGCTCTGAGTGTGTTCTGAGTGTGCTCTGAGTGTGCTCTGAGGGTGCTCTGAGTGTGCTCTGAGTGTGTTCTGAGTGTGCTCTGAGTGTGTTCTGAGTGTGCTCTGAGTGTGTTCAGAGTGTGTTCAGAGTGTGCTCTGAGTGTGTTCAGAGTGTGCTCTGAGTGTGCTCTGAGTGTGCTCTCTGTGTTCAAGTGTGTTTTCTGAGTGTGTTCAGAGTGTGTTCTGAGTGTGCTCTGAGTGTGTTCAGAGTGTGTTCAGAGTGTGTTCAGAGTGTGTTCTGAGTGTGCTCTGAGTGTGCTCTGAGTGTGTTCAGAGTGTGTTCAGAGTGTGCTCTGAGTGTGTTCAGAGTGTGTTCTGAGTGTGTTCTGAGTGTGTTCTGAGTGTGCGCTCTGAGTGTGCTCTGAGTGTGTTCTGAGTGTGCGCTCTGAGTGTGCTCTGAGTGTGTTCTGAGTGTGCGCTCTGAGTGTGTTCTGAGTGTGCGCTCTGAGTGTGCTCTGAGTGTGTTCTGAGTGTGCTCTGAGTGTGCTGAGGGTGCTTGAGTGTGCTCTGAGTGTGTTCAGAGTGTGCTCTGAGTGTGTTCAGAGTGTGTTCTGAGTGTGTTCGGAGTGTGTTCTGAGTGTGTTCTGAGTGTGTTCGGAGTGTGTTCGGAGTGTGCTCTGAGTGTGCTCTGAGTGTGCTCTGAGTGTGTTCAGAGTGTTTTCTGAGTGTGTTCAGAGTGTGTTCTGAGTGTGTTCTGAGTGTGCTCTGAGTGTGTTCAGAGTGTGTTCAGAGTGTGTTCAGAGTGTGTTCAGAGTGTGTTCTGAGTGTGCTCTGAGTGTGCTCTGAGTGTGTTCAGAGTGTGTTCAGAGTGTGCTCTGAGTGTGCTCTGAGTGTGTTCAGAGTGTGTTCTGAGTGTGTTCTGAGTGTGTTCTGAGTGTGTTCAGAGCTGACCAAGCCACACAAATCCAGACCAGTGTAGATCGGCTTTGTGATCAGCTCTGTTAACATTAATAAACACAACTTAATTAAATTATTTATCATTAAATATGTAACAGAAATTTTAATATATACTTTTAACAGAGTTAAACAGAATTTAAACATAGAATTATATATAAATAAATTAAATGTAATTAAATATATATTACAACAGTAATTAAATGCAAATTATCGTTAGAATTAAATATAACTATACTAATATAATAATTAATAAATATACATGACATTAAATTATCAAATATATTAACAAAAAATACTATTATTACACAAAATATAAATATTATAAATTCAATATATATTATAAAATACATAATAAATTTAAACAATATTAATACATACACACGCATAAACACACACGTATATATAAAATTAAATATAAATATATAATATAAAATTAAATATCTAGATATCAGATTTCTATATATATATATATATATATATATATATATATTATATATATATATATATAATATATATATAGTATATATATATGCTAAATACAGTACAGACCAAAATTATAAAAAAATAAAACATCATAAATTTTTTTTTTTCTAAATACAGTACAGACCAAAAGTTTGGAAACATTACTATTTTTAATGTTTTTGAAAGAAGTCTCTTCTGCTCATCAAGCCAAAAAAAAATATATTTGATCAAAAATACAGAAAAAACAGTAATATTGTGAAATATTACTGGATGTTACATGTCACATGTAACATCCAGTCTATCACATGATCATTTAGAAATCATTCTAATATTCTGATTTATTATGAGTGTTGGAAACAGTTCTGCTCTCTAATATATTTGATGAATAAAAGGTTAAAAAGAACTGCATTTATTCAAAATAAAAAAAATATATATATTCTAATAGTATATTTTCTTTACTATCACTTTTTATCAATTTAACACATCCTTGCTGAATAAAAGTATTGATTTTATTTAAAAAAAAAAATGACTGACCCCAAATTACTGACCAGTAGTGTATATTGTTATTACAAAATATTTATATTTTAAAAACATAGCTTCTTTTTTTTTTTTTTTTTTTACTTTTTATTCATCAAAGTATCCTAAAAAAGTAATCACATGTTCTGAAAAAATATTAAGCAGCAGAACTGTTTCCAACTTTGATAATGAATAATCATATTAGAATGATTTCTAAAGGATCATGTGATAATGATCCTAAAAAAATTCAGCTTTGCATCACAGAAATAAATGATAATTTAAAAGTATAATAAATTTAAAAACAATTATTTTAAATTGTAATAATATATCACAATATTACATTTTTTTTTTTCTGTATTTTGATCAAATAAATGCAGGCTTGATGAGCAGAAGAAACTTCTTTCAAAAACATTAAAAATAGTAATGTTTCCAAACTTCTGACCTGTACTGTAAATATATATAATCTAAAAATAAATATGTAATATTACTGTAAGAATTTATCACATTCATTCTAAAGCTTAGATATATATATATATATATATATATATATATATATATATATGTGTTAGAGGTGCGCCGATTTGATTTATTAAAAGCTTATTATTCATTGTTTTGATTTCAAAAATAATTGAAGCTTAAACTATAAATGCTTGTGTAATGAATTAGGGGTATAATTTAAATGATATATCTCTGGTGTGAGCAGTCAGTGATGGGGTGAACGTGAACGCGTCTGACCCTCAGGAAGGGGATGATGTTGTCTTTAGCGATGGCCTGCAGCAGGCGAGGAGCTCCGGTCAGCGATTGGAGGCCGGCGCCACACGTGGAGAAAAACGAGCCAATCACGATCACCCAGGGGGAGGGCCATGAGAGCGTCCCGACCACCAGATTCCCCTTCACCGAGTCTCCGAACCTGAAACACAGTCAGAGCCTCAGAAACAGCACATCTGCATTCCCAGAAGAGAAGAAGAGCCACGGCAGGAAGACACTAACTTGTCTCTGAGAACGACGCCCTCCACACAGGATCCAAACAGCAGCACACAGCTCAGATCTGAGCCTCGCGTTCAGGATTCAAACTCCATATTAACACAAAACAACTAGTCACACTGATAAGTGATAGACCTGCATGACGGGGTTTGTAAGTTCATTTAGTTATAAAAATGTAAAGCTGTTTGCTTTTGTGCCTCTTTTATAAATCGCTTTAGATAAACGTGTCTGCGTACATGCATGTAAAATACAAATATACAATTAAAATAATTATAAAATACCAAAAATACTATTACTAATTATTTTTATACTTAAAATTATAAAAATGTAGAATAATAAATAATAAATTATTATATTAATAAATAATCAAAATTAATATTTGAATTGTTTTCCTGGATGTCGTGACGTGAATGTGTTGATAAATTAATGAAAAATGTATTTAAATTATTAGAAATATTTAAATCAGTAATATATATTAAATATATTAAATATTTAAATAATTTAAAGTAAATATTTTAGAGCAAAGAAGCTGACAATTAATAAAGGGGATGACTATTATTATTAAATATCATCATTATTAAAGCCAGAATGAGAGAGCTCTGTCTCGTCATCGTGTGTGTGTGTGTGAGTCCATGTGTGTGTGGTAGTGTAAGGATACAGACGAGGGAGGTGGTGAGGATGGCCAGGATGGTGCCGATGGGAATGGAGCGCTGTGCGTCCTTCAGATCTCCAGAGCGGTTCGACCCCGCCATGATTCCTGACACACAGAGCAGTGATTAAATGATTCGCTGTCACATGACCTCACACAGCATCTTCTCAGAAGAAAACACACCGATAGTTCACAGGTCATTCTGGAAGTGGAAGGTCAAGTCGAGCACAATGTTATATGAATAAATACGATAATCTACTGTTATCATTACCGGTCACGGAGGGGAAGAAGATCCCGATCAGCAGCGTGAAGGAGGTGGTGATGTCAGCGAACACGTAAGGAAAGTGATTGGACACGGCGTCTCTGTGGGGGGAGTGATGCGAGCCGCGCTCCAGGACGTCTCCTTTAGCCGAGTACGAGCTCCAGATGTTGTCTAGACACAGCGAACACATGCGTTACGTGTGAACGTGAGCGGCGCGCGTCTGCGCTACAATGCGAGCGCGCCTCACCTGCGATCACGCCGCTGGCGAGTCCCGGGATGCCCTGGATCTGCGTGACGTTGTTGTGCAGGAAGTACTCGTCGCACACGGCGCTGAGCTCGGAGCTGTTGCAGAAGTGCCGCCACAGGTCCGTGGTTCTCTCCTGCGCGGCGGCGGCGGTGACGGGAGGAGCGTCTGTGCCGTTGAAGCTCTCGCTGGCGTTAGCGCCCTCCAGCGGCGGCGGCGGCTCGAGCAGCACCTGCAGCGTCTTCATGCACTGACCGTCCTTCAGCTCGTGCTGAGCCAGACTCCGGTTTCCCAGCATGCACACGCTGCAGGACACGAGCTCAGCGCTCAGTCATCATATTTGAATGTATATATTTGCTCATCAAATGATTTCAGATGGACGTGTTGGTCCTCACAGATACTCACGGGAAGGACGGCGGGCTGAAGGCGGACACCAGCGCTCCGGTGTAGATGGACAGGATGGACACGATCACACAGGCCAGAAACACAGACGCCAGCTTGTTGACGTATTTGACTCCCACGAACACCAGCAGAGACATCAGCACTAGGAAGATGGAGCCGTAGACGCGCATGTTATTCAGCATGGCCCCCGCCTCGCCGTCAGGATTGTCCGAGACGAAGATGGCAGCACTCGGAGCGATATACATCTGTAAACGGCAGAACAATTGAACAAAAACTCTGACGTGAACCAGCGTTACAGTACTGTTAGAGGTGAAGATCTGCGCACCAGCAGGATCTCGATGGCCCCGAGGATGTACATGGAGCCGGCGAAGGTGGTGCCCAGATAGAAACAGGAGCCCACGGCCCCGCCGAACTCGGGCCCCAGCGAACGGGAGATCATGAAGTACGAGCCGCCCGCTGGAGGAGCGAGAGACAGACGGCTGTGTGTTATTAACAATTAAAACTACAAAACAACAAGAGACACATACACAAAAAACACAGCAGCAGAAGCAGCTCACAACAAGCAAACACAATCCAAACAAATCATAAAAAGTAGAGACAACATCAGATATTAACACACACACACCGCCTCCTGTCACTTTAGAGCGGCCCGCCGTCTTACAATCTCAGTGAGAGTTAGAGGAACGCTTCGCCATTAAAAATAGTTCAACAAACAACATATGCCAATAACAACAACAATAAATATCAACAACAATAAATTGTTCTAAAATTAAAATCATACTCCAATTCTAACCAGACTCCAAATGAACTAGGCTCTAAACGATCACATTAACACTCACACTGTAACATCAGATCACACACACACACATCGGCCTGCAGTTTCTGGGCTGTTTATCAGAGCTCAGTGCTGTAAAGCGCCGTTATCGTCTCTTGACACACTTTCTGAGCTCATTAATGCTCTTTTCTAGTTGAACAGAAGAGAAAGTTCACCTGGCACGACTCCATTAGTAGCGATGGCACTCATAGATATCGCAGTCAGCAGCGTCTGTATGGAGAGAGACGCGACGCTCAATATAACAACACTTATGCCGTTTCTTGTATGTTTATACATATAGATAGATGTGTGTGTGTGTGTGTGTGTGTGTGTGTGTGTGACACACTCACCAACAACAAACAAATAAAGACAAAAAACAGCCCCCACGACTCCGGACGAACCACGACCCACCGACGACCCACGTCAGTCTGAGGAACAGAATCACGCCGAAGATGTTCTGCAGGCACGGCAGATACACGCCCATGAAGGTGCCCATCTGAGGAGACTGATGCCAAACACAGGGAATCATGGGAAAACACTCACTGAATCAACATGGTCTGAGATTTAGCATGACAAAGCAGTGTTTTACTGTGTCTGGAGCCTGTTTATAATGTGTGTGTGTGTGTGTGTGTGTTTGTGTGTCACCTTGCTGCTCTTGCGCTTCTCGCCGATGCTCTCGGCCTCCTCGTGCTCTTTAGCTCCCTGCATGAGGTTTGTGTAATTCGCCAGACGATTGAGCAGAGACGACACTTTGGGACGAGTGTCCATCTCCTCCTACAGAGAGAGAACACACACACACACACACACACACACAGACACACACACACACACACAGACAGACAGACAAACACACACACACACACACACATATATATATACACACATACAGACAGACACACACACACATATACAGACAGACACACAGACACACACACACACACACGCACACACGACACAACCACACACAGACACACACACACCACACACACACACAGACAGACAGCCACACACACACAGGACACACCACACACCTACACACACACACACACACACACGGCCATCACAGACAAGACAACCACACACACTCACACCACACAGACACACACACACCACACACACACACAGACAGACACACACACACAGACACACACACAGACACACACACTCACAGACAACAGCACACACATACACACAGACACACACACACAGCACACACACACCAAGCACACACCGAAGCATCAGACGACAGACAGACACAGACATACACACACACACCACACACAGACACACACACACACCCTACAGACACACACACACACACACAGAACACACACAGACACACCAGACACCACTGGACACACACACAACACACACACAACACACAGAACACAATCACACACTTAGTACCAGACATACCATACACAGCAAAGACACACAGACACACACACACACAGCACACACACACATACATACACACACAGCCCACAACATAGATACAGACATTACAGACACACACACACAGACATACATACACACACACACACACCACCAAACACACCACACACCAAACGTCAGACGACAGTAATCAATTGTACATTCATCAAAGAGAGGGAAGAAATTGGTGAAAATAAAAGAGACGATAAAAAGAGAATCTGTCAAGAAAGTTCAGGTTCACTCCAAAATCAATTGTAGAAAAAAAAAGGCTATTTTTAGAACTGTAAAGATTTAATGTATTAAGATATTATTTCCATAATTACGATTTCCCCGTATTCTAATTATTTTAATTTTAATGAAAAAAAGATTTGATATTTAAATTGTGTATATTCTTTAAAGTAAAACAGTAGTTATTAGTGCTGTCAAAAAATGTTTTCCAGTTTAACACGTTAAAAATATGTTTATTTATAATTAACGCGGGGCAGAGCTAAGGTTGGCCACCCCACTCACAACTGCTGCTTCTGTCTCTTGTTTCTTGACAAGAACTGCGTTTATTTAGACGCAGAACATCTTTACGATCACATCTGGAGACTTTCAGACTTTCAGACGCGTGCTCTATCTTCACCTCAGCGCCTCAGCAGAACCACACTAAACAAGCTGTGAAGAACACACAAAACCAGCAGCACCGTCGCCTGCATCATTTCATATTAATGCGAGAAAGAAACTACGAGCACATAATGTCCTAATTATGTCATCAGTTAAGTCCTGAAGTTACACTACCGAGCATGCAGCCACCCCGTACCCTGTCTATTTATGTCGTCAGTTTAAGTCTGAAAGTTAAAAGGCGATTAAAGCTGCCTTAAAACTGTGTAAGTATTTGTTATATGAGTCAGATTTAAGAACATGTCTTGTCCTGGAGCAGCAGCACTGTCTCCCTCATCTATCCCTCGATTCATCTCCTCAGCTCATGACACAGACTTTAAAGGAACACTACACTATTTTTTTCAGCTCCCCTAGAGTTAAACAGTTGAGTTTTACCGTTTTGAAGAGTTTAGATATTTTACCTGTTTAAAACTCGACTCTGATGTAGTTACATCGTGTACTAAAATGAAAAGTTGTGATTTTTTCTGCAGATATGGCTAGGAACTATATTCTCGATCCGGCGTAATAATCAAGGAACTTTGCTGCCGTACCACGGGTGCAGCAGACACATTGATATAACACAGCGCACCTCTAACATATAGAGAGGATATTGAGAGCACAAACCTCAAACAGAGCCAGATTCCTGTCGTAGAAATCATCGTCATCAATGGCGTGAGAGTTATTGATGTAAACGCTGGACAGCTTCACACCGCCGTCACCTAACACACACACACATCTGTTATTAATGTTTCTTAAGTTTAACGGGTTAGTATGAGTGCTTGAGAAACCTGCTGGGAAACAATCATTTTACATTTTCATTTAGTGCTGCTACTGACACAGAAATGAGATCAGTAAAGAACAACAGAACCGGATGGATGTGAAAGTTCAGGACGGATCACATGACACTGTGCCACCATCAGCAAACACTCTCTCACTTCCCCAACACACACTCACACACACTTGCATTTGTGGTTTACGGGGACTCTCCAGGCGTAATGGTGTTTATACTGTACAAACTGTATTTTCTATCGCCCTACACACTAAACCTCCCCTTACAGAAAACTTTGTGCAGCTTTAGATTTTCAAAAAATCACCATTTAGTTTGTTTTTTAAGCCTTCTGAATTACAGGGACACATTTGTGTCCTCATAAACCACCCAGACCAGTGCGTGCGTGCGTGCGCACACACACACACACACACACACACACACACACACACACACAGACACACACACACACACACACACACACCCCTGCAGCATTCGCTTCCTGTCACACTCAAACATAACAACACACACTCTGCAAACATAAGGACCTCTTATTTTCTCCCAAATTCTGTATTTTTCATTTAATTTTTCAGGATTCTATTTTAATGGTTTAATTAAATTTAATCATCATCAAAAAAAATAAAAAAATAAAATCAATAAATCAATAAATCAAAAAGCATCTCTAATTAACTGAATTCATAAATCCAAAAACGTTTTTAACAATAAAAGGGCACTATGAAATGTTACAACTCTTTTTTTTTATTTTTTAAAAATATAAACATGTCAAATATAAACTGTATCAACAATTAAAAAAAACATGAAAACTGTGAAGTTATGCTTTTCTATTAATAAATTTCTAATTTCTATTTTTCCCAATATCACCAGAGCGACAGACCAACAGAAATAGTTCATGCATAGTTGTAACCCAAAAAACAAAAAAAACAAACAAAATTAATAGTAACACACTTGTGTAAATATGTGCTCCATTATTATGTCCCCAAACCAAGCTATTCACACACAGATAATAAACGTGCAGGGATTTGCATGAGTTTGCGCACACACACACACACACACACACACACACCTGTCAGGGCATTATTCAGTGAGGCGTGTCGTCCACATGTGAAGCTCTTAAATCAACATTATGACTAGTAAGTGTGTGTGATTGTGTCAAACCTTCACGCACGTTTCTCATCTGTGTGTGTGTGTGTGTGTGTGTGTGCGCGGCTAAACTCACATGACAGTCAGAATTACATAATTTCTCTGAAAGGAACTTCCTGTTTCATAATGATGATGTTGCACATTGTGAGTCACACCCTCTTCAGGAGACACGACGTGCTGCTTACTGCGCAGTATGGACTCCTAGTATACGTAACTGAAGCGATTATATGTTTAAAGAAGAGTAATAAAAAGACCATCATGTAAAATCTAAATACTTATGTGTTCTTAATCTTTCCTACAAGAGATTACGTTGTATTAAATGCTAGATAAAGCTTATAGTGTAAGTCAAATGGCAATAATAATGTAATATTAAAGCAATAAGCTCCAAGAAGCCGTGGTTTACAGTGAGTTTATAACAGCTAAGGGCCGTTGTTAGGTTCGCGTCGTGCCGAAAATCCCCTTATCTGTTATAAATTCATTGTAAACCACGGCTTCACGCGGCTTACTGCTTTATAAAAGGGTTATTCCATATACACAGTAAGGTTTCACAAAATAAAACAGAGCAAATAAAGTGTAATGATATTAATAAAAACAGTATTCTTCCACCAAACAATGTAGTTCCTCAGAATCAGTTGTGGTTAGTACAAAGTGGTTGCCGAGCAACACACAAACATAAACAAAGGTGTTTGTTACTTTGTAGAGTAATTTGTAACAGCTTCAAACGCTGCTCAGCCAATCAGAAGGCCCTAGGATTCCCGTGATGAGGAAAACACGCCGAATACAGCCATAAAAATAAAATTTACAATGTCACAGATTCGGCCAAATTTTGCATTAATAAATTATTAATAAATTAAAAATTTACTGTTTCTTTTGAGTAAAACTATCCTCATATACAAGCATACAAAAATAGCAATAATAATAAATAAAAGTTCGGTTTAACTTAAAGAAACCATGATAAATATATTATTAATGTAATGATAAATAATACAATTATTATTAAAACATTATTTTTTAATTTTTTAATTAAAATCAGTTAATTAGAGGTGCTTTTGATTCTTAATATTTAATGAACGCATTAAAATGGAATCCACAAAAAATAAAACTGAATTTGAGAATTTTTTTTTTTTACATAATTCACAGGGCCTTAAAAATTAAATTTTTTATTATAAATTGGGTTTTAATATCTATAAAGTTTCATGATTTCAATTAATTAGACATGCTTTGATGAATAAAATGTAACTTAAACATTAAAACAGAGTCTAGAAAAGTAAAAAAAGAAAAAAAGAAAAAAAAAGAAACACGTAATCTAGAAACCTTAAAAATGCAAACCCAGATTTTGGGACAAACTAAACCTGATTTCACAGGGCCGTATACTCGGATCATATCCAGGCAGTAACTGTGTGCACACTCATCAGTCATCATCTAATCATACACTCACTGGAGGACACAGAGCGAGTCTCACCGTGCTCCAGGTGACTGCGGTCCGGCGTGTCGGCCCCTGCTGAGGTGGTGACCCCTGCGGACGCCTCGCTGCGGTTCACGCTCTCCCTGGAGCCGAAGCGGACCCTGCCGCTGGAGCGCGAGCTGACGTCTGGAGACGTGTCCGGCAGGTCCTCAGCTTTGGTCGGCGTGACGGTGAAGCGCACAGACGAGGCCATGGCTTCCCGCGCCGCCGGCTGCTGCAGCTCCGACAGAGTGACGGCCCCGGGGCCCTGCTGCGGCGACGAGCGGTTCGACTCAGCTCACGGCACGCGGCGGGAACCACTCGCCCCGATGCATCGCCATGAGACTCTGTGTGTGTGTGTGTGTGTGTGATCTACTACTAAACCCTTCTGTGGTCAGCGGATGTGAGGGGGTTTAATCTAAAGCATGCAGCGGCGACCGTGTGTGGAGGAAACTCTGCTTCAGTGCAAATATCTCCCAAAACAGCTGATTTGTGCCCGTGTGGCTTGAGTCTGGTTCTGACGCGTCAGCACGGAGTCTGACAGAACGATTTATTCACACGTAATGAAAACCTCGGTTCTAGACCATCTGACAGCGTATGAAAAATGATCCTTCCTCTACTGTAATGCAAAATAAATGAAGGCTGATTAATAGAGAACGCTGTCATGACAAACACAGTGATCTGACGGATAAAACGCGCGTGTGTGTGTGTGTGTGTGTGTGTGTGTGAAAGGGGAAAGAGAAACAGAACAAAACAAACACACAGTCAATACATGCAAAATACTAAAACTAAAGACAGAATGGTTCTAACTGGTCCTTGGTTCAGTCTGGTTTACACGGTCTATATATATATATATATATACCTCATTGCCTGTTTTACTAAGATCATTTAATATTTATATTGTTTTATAGCTTATTTATATTGTTTGCAGACAACGTATATAATTTGATTTATTTGCTAATATATATATAAAAAAATTTATATGTATTAATAGGTAAATTATATGTGTGTGTGTGTGTTTTCTGCCTAGAAATAAAACCATTATATACATATATTTACACATATATAACATTTATATAGATATATACTCATAATACTTGTGTATTTATTCGATATGTAGAAGAAAGCACATGTTATATATCTATCACTAGTGCAATATTAACTGAAGACTATATTAGCGCGGTTTCTCGGTGTGTCATGTATTGCGGCTGTCACAGCTCCAGAAGCCCTCCTCGGTGGACGGTGTTACCGCAGTGACTCGTTCTCATAGACCTGCTAATAACATCACTGTAGCACCAGGGCAGGTCTCTACAGTACGACGCCCAGAAACACTGCTCAGCAGGCAGCTACTGTGCCGCTCGCGCTGCTGTCTATGTAGGGAGCGAGGTCACACACCGGCCGTCGGTTCCTGCGACACCTTCTTCGAGACACCAACGGCACCTGAGCGCCTCCATTAAGCCAATTATAATCAGATCACAGACACACACCGGACAGCGGCTCGAATCAACCGGACTCTCGCTACACACTCTTTATATAACTAATAAACCGGGTTACCTCAGAAGACGCGCGCTTGGGGCTCGAGCGCATAAACACACAAACCCGCATTAACGGTCACATCACGCGCCCCCGATCAACACGACCGACTCGTGTCAGCCTGCAGACGCTCGCTTACCTCCGGACTGCCGCCGCGGGTCCGCCAAAGACCGGCTGCGAGCTGGACTAAGGAAATCCGGTCCGTTTATCGCTCTGATTTCGGACCTTCAAAATCAGCACGTTTGACTGACTGCTCGCGTAAAGCGCGCTCCCGAGACGCACGGTCTTTGGCGCCGTGACGTGTGCACGCAGGATGCGTCACAGGGAAACGTACCTCTCAGCGTCATACTATTATTACTAGCGTTTCTTTTTTAATTTCAGTTGTTGTATTTTTTGGTTTACATTAAAAATGTTAATTTTTTAAATTTCAAATAAACTTGGAACACAAATGTAAAAATCACTCATTTTATTTTATTCCACATGGAGATTCATTCGCATGTTAACAAAGTGAATAAACTGAACTGAATGATGCCATACTTTTAGTAAAAAAAACAACAACAAAAAAACACAATATTCAATAAAACACACACACACAATAACGTGTAGCTGAACTGCATGAAAGTCCGCTGGTGGTCATTTAGAGCACGGGCCGCGGTTGTTGCGTTAGCAGCAGGCCGAAACGTTTCTTGATGGTCACGCGGTGTCTGGAGAACTTGTCGTCGGGTGAGAAGCGGGCGGGATGCGCCGAGCTGGTGGGCTGGCCGCTCGGGTCCAGCTTCTGAAGAAAAACATATACAAACAGTGTTATATCAGCCGAAGCCGTCTTTATACACTAACACATATAGACACATGCCAGCGCTGGAACGCGATGTTCAGGACGCGCGCTACATTAACTGTGCGTGCCGCTGCACGCGCTGCTCACAGCGGACTCACCCTCAGAGTGTAAACCCTGTCGCCGCTCTCGTTCAGATAATACTGCAGGAACATGATCGGTTTATTTCGCCCAGATCCGAGCTGAAACCAGCTTTATATTCAGAGCGGATTACACCACACACGTGCGCGAGCGACTCCAGAACAAACCGGAAGTGCGGGACACCGCGGCGCAGAGGACGAAGGGAAATTGAGTTTTTTAAAAGGTCTGCCGCCTACTGTACGACATAATAAATAACAGTAGCAATTATTAATGCCAATAAATATTATGCTACATATAAACAACACTACTTATTAATCATAGTGTGAACTAGTTTGTAGTATGAATTGGTTCGTTGTTGTTCTGATGGGACGCCGCGTGATGACGTGTGTTTGTTTTTAAAAGTGTGTTGTTTGAATCTGCATCAGATCACTCTTCACTCTTCAGCGTCAGGTGTGTGTTACTACATATAACGCAAACGATGCAAAATCTTCATGATCTTTGTTTATATATTGCCTTTTTTACTATTTATATTTTTTTTTGATGGCTAGCACTACTGATAGACTGTATAACATTATACTTTATTTTTATATATATAGAAAATTGTAAGATCAAATACAAAGATTAACTGATTTGATTTAATAAATGTAAATTGTATAGGCCTATAGTTCCTGAACACATTTCACTTGAACTGAATAAATAAATAACTCATTATTTTACCCTCAAGGTCTTTTATTATTATTATTATGTTTTGGGGTTAATATTATTGGCTGAGTACATGCAAGAATAAAGGATTGAAATAAAATAATACGATACCAACTGTTAATGAGCTACAGTACAACATGTCTGTGTTTCAGAGCACTTCCTGTTTTAGATGGAGACCCTTCAGCCGCTGTATGGTGACCAGTGTGCACCTGAACAAGCGTTTTCATCTCTTTCACAATCAAATACACATCGAGGGTCCGCAGATCCGCGTCCAGAGGAGCCCAACGCAGAGGTCACTGATGCTCCTCATCGAGGCTTCCAGCCAGCATCTTTAGATCCGGGACCCTCGGTCTCCTCAAACACCCGTCCTTCATCTCCAGCTCACGTTCATAACACCAGACATCCTCCGAACCGTCTGCACGTCCCCACACCAGTCCATCAGGAGACCGCTCCTCCTTTAAATATCAAACCAGTAGCTCTTTTTGCAGATATGAACCCGTCTTTTCACATACCTCATGTCTATCCTCACATAATGCCTCATTTTAACCCCTCGTGGCCTGTTTTGGTGCCTCACTTGGGCCCTAGTATTCTCAGTAACGCTTCAGGGCCTCGTCACAATCCCCTCTGCCCCCTTCACGCACCTCAGCCGTTTAGAGCAAGCTTCTCCGCTCTCGTGGCCTGTGAAGAGCCCTGCTCTCGAGTGTTTGGAGCACATCTGAACGTCTGCTCTGCCCGCGCCCCACACCTGCGGAGGATCGGGACGGAGGCAGAGCTCCAGGAGCGCTTCAGACGCTGGCAGAGACTCACGGAGACGGCGAGGCCCTTCTGCTCCAGCGGTTCAGACGCCGAGGCTCTGGCCTGCCTCTTCACGTGAGCGCGCGCACACACACACACACACACACACACACACACACACACACACACACACACACAGATCAGCTGAACTCATCCAATCATACTGCAGTGATCACACAACGAATGATTTATTTAAAAAACAAAATTTATTTAAAAAACAATAACAAAAACCTAAAATGAGGAACGTGCCGGCACTTAAAGGAAATATTATTTAAAAACAGTATTATTTCTTCTTTGTTAGGCTATTCATTACTATTTTATGCATTCTGTATATTATATAACACACATTTACTTTTTAAAATGGCGTATTTTATATAAATTTTATTGTGGTTTATTTAATTTTTGCTCATTGTGATTCCTACAATTCATTGTTTCTATTTGTTTATTTACCATATTTATTTTAGAGTCTTATTAACATGCCTTTTTAGTTATTTTTCAAATATCTTTATTTCTTCATCGTTGTGCACTAGGTTTTATTTATTTGTTAATAACGGTTTATAATATTTAATAGTGCTGTCAAATGATTAATCGCAATTCAAAATAAATGTTTTTGTTTACATGATATATGAGCGTGTACGGTGTATATATATTATGTGCATGTATATATGTTTATATATTAAATATATTTATAAATAATAGAAATTATTTGAATCTACATATGGAAATACTTTCAAAATATATACATGCACACACACACATATATACACAGCACTAATATTTATTAAAGGTATAAATGTGTATGAATGCTTTTTTTATTTCATATTGCATTTGACAGCACTAATATTTAATAAAGGTATAAATGTGTATGCATGCTTTTTTTATTTCATATTGCATATTTCATTATTTTATTATTTAGGCCTTTTTTTTAAGTATTTGCATACTATTCATTTATTTTTTCATGTTTATCATTACAGTTATCTTTTTCGTTGCTTTTCTTTTTTGATAAGATTTTTTCTTACTTGATCAAACCTGTTTGGTGTTGTCTTCCTCTCAGGCGTGTGCTTCCCTCTCTCTCCGTTCACCGTCCGGATCTGCCGTTCTCTGCTGCCGTGAACGCAGCCGTCCACGAGTGGAGGAACATCTCCGTCTCTGAACGGCAGACGTACTACAACACCGCCAGGATGTGAGCCGAGACATTAACTAATTACACACATTTCTGAAACCGAAATGATGCAGGATTATTATCATTAGCCTACAGTAACTGTGTGTTAATCTGATGCCATCTTGATTGTAGAAGTGGTGGATAAAGAGCAAATCTCACAATACAGTAAGTCTTCTGGGAGTTCGTATAGTTTGTATACTTCTGTAGGTTCACGGAGATGGAAAAACAGGACAAGAGCACCAACAGAGATCCAACAACTCCTCAGACAGACAAACGCAAAGGTCGGGATTATATTAGCGGGTCAAAATAAACTTTTGCTCTTGGGTGTCATATTTGAAAAACACTTCAGTACATCGTTGACTGATAAAACATTTTACATTCCAAGCTAAACGAGATCTGTCCGTCTTCAGGTCCACACACGCAGGGGAAGAAAACAGGTAAGGGATCGAAAAAGGGCGTCCAGGGTCTCGCCGAGGGCGCGCTGGCCGAGTACTCACAGCTCATGGACGCTCTGGAGTCAAAGGTCAGCGATGGGTCAGAGGTCACAGCAGCTGAAGAGGAGGATGTGTGCGCGCTGTTCCTCAACCAGCTGCTCGACGATACGACTGAGGTCTGCTTCAGTCTCACGGATGAATGCTGTGGCCCCGCAGTCCTGTTGATCGTTTTAGAATGCGTTTCTCTCTTTCAGGCTGGTTTGGACATGGACTACATCAGCTCTCTGCTCTCCGCAGACGATGCCCAGGACACGCTTCCCAGGAGGAATCCCGAGCCAGTCGCTGGATGCTCGGATTGGACTTCTGAAGCTCAGATTTTGCCTCCGTCCGCTGTCCAGCAGGATTACAGCGCCTCTGACGGCACAAATCACATGATGGAGAACGTATCAGCGCCAGTTCAGGATAACATCAGTGTGTTTCAAACATTAACTCAACCTCTGCTGCTGAATCACGAGGGCCAGAGTTCCCAAACGGATCCAAACGCTTCAGTTCAAGAAACTCCTCGTCCTGATCCTGATCTTCAAGACTTTAGTGCAGAAGCTGACGGAAACCAAAAAGATGTTGCTGAACTTGATTCCACCACTCCATCCAACTGCTTCAGTCTTCAGAACTACAATTCCCATCATGCAACATTCCCCAAGCATGACCCAGAACCACCAAAAACCCCTGTGGATGAGCACGACGGAGAGAAAAACACGGTAGTTGGGCAAAAAACAGAGAAATGCATGCATGTAGGACGTGCAAAAGACAACAATAACATGGATTCAGACACTCCCGTAGATTCCCAGAGAACGAGAAGCGTTTGTACTACACAGACAGTGCCCAACATTCAGGAAAATAATGTACACAAAAATAAAAAACACAAGAGACGACGCAAGCACCAAAAGATCACGCTGCCTGTCGCAAGAACGACATCTAAATTGGACGATAAAGACGAAAGGAGGTTAAAAATGGCTGAAAACGGACTTAGAAAGACTCAACGAAAATCAGCAATGAAACACGGAGCACGAGCGCAAGAAACAGATTCAGAAATAATGAAGAAAGCAGAAATACAGCAGCGTGTGAACAGAGCCGAGACGAGGTCCTCACATGATGCTCAGATCAGGAAAACTAGAGGAGAACATTTGGAGGATGAATTTGAGAGGCGATTAAAAACAGTCAGACGAGATGCAGAGCAGCGAACAGCGACGTCCAGAAAAACAGCTAAACTTGTCGGTCGAAGAGGACCGTGCTGATTTTCATCGCAAAGTGTGACAACTGTTACGAAGATGAGAGACATAATAAACCATAAAAACAAACCACAGGAAACGTCACGTCTTTATTTAAGAATTTTAATATATTAAAATATAAAATATGACACTTCGGCAGAATTCCTTCGCAGTACACCTTTTCCAATATACAAAGCTTAAAATGACAAAAATATACAGTTTTAAATACACAAACAGATCCTTCAGACTTCATGATAAAATATATATAATAGGTATTCGTTCCAAGGCACATTAATTAGTGGTATATCCTCACAGTTTCATTCCACTCACATCTAAACAGGACAGATTAAGAAGAAGACACAAGAAAGAGATCATGTAAACGTAACCTCAATATGACATTCTCTGGCGCTCGAGGACTAAGACCGCGGACGCTCGTCCCCGTGAACGCTCAGTCGGACGTCCTACTGCTCGCTCCGTGACCATTATAAATCCCGTTGTTGTTCCCGTTGGTCTTCCCGTTGGGGATCCCGTTGTGATTTCCGTCTGCAAGCCTGCTGGAGTGGAGATACTCGCTGAGGACCTTCCCATAAACTGGATGCGTCTTCAGTAAATCTTGCAGAGAAGCTGTAGGAGATCAATACGTAATCGATTAGCATAACACACTTAAACATGAGTAGGGATGCACGATATTGGATTTTTGCCGATATCCGATATACCGATATTTTTAAAACTCATTTTGGCCGATACTGATAACAATATATTTCCTTTTGTTAGGAAACAACACGAAGTCTCTCCTGTGCAGAAATTATAAGCAAAATATTTACATTTTGGTTAGTTTTTAACTTAAAGAACTTATTTGTTAGAATTAAATAATCAATAATGAAGGTTTTTTGACAGTACATTGAAGCTCTGAAAATAACTATAAATAAACCATACATCATTCGCTGCATTTCCCCCAGAGAGATGCAGTTAACCCGAACATTTTAAGATTTAACATTTGTAGATGGTCTAAAGCAAAAGAGTTGCAAAAATTCTGAAAATCTTTTAGAGCTTATGATTTGTTTAAAAAATAAAAATTACACATTAATGAATAAATCAGTATATATAAAATTATTTAGTTTATAAGACAAACCTTTGAGCACATATTGAGCTACACTGCTGACGTGATCTAATCACTAGCACACCCTGAGCACATGTGAGTTAACGTATTCCTCTTATCGGAAAGACATATCTGCGTAATTTTCATATCGGGCCAATGTCGATATTTACATTTAAAGCCATTATCGGCCGATTCCGATATCAGTCCGATAATATCGTGCATCCCTAAACATGAGCATTATCAGCTCAGCTGAGCAAACGCGGTGATTTTTACCTTCAGTCGGTCGCCCCCTGGTGGTCAGCGCCGTGTACATCTCTGCCACCTCGTACTGAGGAACACCCACCAGCGCCCCCATCAGGCCGGACAGATCGCCTGCGCTCAGCAGCCCATCCTGGTCAGTATCGTACCACTGCCAACAGACACACAAACACCAAATGATGATTTAACCCTCTTAAACCAGCTGTGTTTACAAAACATGGTGAAGGAGGAGTATTCCTGATGAGACTGAGCGAGTGTGTGGTGTGTGCATCTGTATAATGTGTGTGTAAATGTATGTGTATGAACGAAAACTGTGCAACCCACCGTCACAAAAAGATGTAAGATAGTGGAATATTCAAGTATGAAATGTTGGATTCTTTCAATCATGATTTTTCTCCCTTTTTTTTTTAAATACAAATCTGATAAATGTATTTTTTTTTTTTTTTACATTTTTGTCTATTTAAATTCTGTTTACAAACTCACCACAAACATTAATGGTCAATAACTAATTTATTGAAAGCCATTTGTTTGCACTTGAAAATAGCACATTATGTTAGAATTTTAGTCAAACAAACAAAATATATGAAAATGACCTATTTTAGCCCCAGGTTTTAAAGAGTTAAACTCTCTTGAGGGATTCGTTGCAGTATTTGTAAATCTGATTTCAAACTAACTTCTGCTGCACCCGAAAGTGCTGAGTTTTTGTGAGAATTTATGATGAACATTACGATTATTTTCCCATACATTTTTTAAATTTATTTTTTTGTCAAGAATTGAATTTTTTTTTTTTTCCAAGAATTAACTCAGGCCGCATTTACACTATTTTTTTATGGGACCCATTCAATATGAAAATACTATACTACTACTTATTATATTTGTATTACATTTTTATTTTTTTAAACAGTTTTATCAAACAATTACAAAAAATACTATTATAGAAATAATAATATTGTACTGTAAAAACAAATGAGTATTTAATAATAATTTGTGATTGTGAAAAAAAATTGTTACAATGTAACCTGTTCAATATAAAACAACAATAATAATGTTTTTAATATTAAACAATAAAGAAACATTAATTTATAAATAATACTATTGTAAAGTAAAAAACAAAAGCATTTTCTAATTATAATTTAATTTTAGAAAATGTAAATGACCAATTGTAATATTAAGGACTGTCTTAAACTCTTTGCTTTCAAACGTTAAACCATAGAGCTTCTAAACCAGAGAGGCCTTCTCTTTTGGATTTATAAACTATTCTGATTACACATTTCAGAAAATGTTTGCTGCATCTTGCATTTGAAGTGGCACTTTATTAATATAATAGCAACTTAAACTCACAGCAAGTTCAGAGCAGCATTTGCTCATGGATATTGTATACGGTTATGATGAACACAACAGCTTGAACACACATGAACAGAATTACACCACAGACTGATTATCACACTTATGCAGATTTTTACTCTCATTTGATGTTCATTTCAGGCCCTGTCTGTAAATATTTCCCAGCACTTCCTCATAACACACTGTAAAAACAGTCAGAACATGTACGTGGACACCTCATTCAGAACAAATACCTTGCATAATACGAGTTTATAACACGGCACACCCATCGACACACACACACACACTCACCGTGAACGCAGTGTGTATGAGAGACTCCAGACTCCTGAACCCAGAAACGGCAGAAACACTCAGACAAACCTGCCTCAGATCCACCGTATCATCCTGCAAACACACACACACACACACGTTGTGTTCCTGCTCGGTTGGATACAAGTATGTCATGTGCTTGCAAACGTCAACTTGAATGAATTATTTGGAAGCACCATATTCTCTGCTTCTGAACTAAAGCATCACAAACACACTCACAAGCGTCTGATTATCAGATGTGCTTCCACAGGAGGACTGATATTAATGCTAAAAACTAAACTGGTCAGTCTCGAGTCATTTCAGCCACGTATGACTGACTTTCTGCTGTTTTTCTTCCATTTATTGGCTTTTGTGCATCTCACAAACAACTGCACCAATTTTAGTTTGTTTTTACCAAATAATGACCGAAAGGGATAGTTCACCAAAAAGTTAGCAAGGTATTTTGAAGCCAAACAGTTTTCTTACTATACTATGGTTACGTTTGGATAAGGACATTCTTTAAAATATCTTCTCATGTGTTTAACAGAAGAATGAATCTCATAAAGGTTTAACACAACAAGGGTTAGTAAATGATGAGAGAATTTTTATTTTCGTTGAGTGTTTTCTTCTTGAAGCCGTGGTATGACTGTAGTGCTGATTGTGCTCGGTTTAGTCATGTGTGCACCTGCAGGTCTACGTTTGAGTTCCACGCGAGGTTAATGAATGATGACAGACGAACGCTTGAACTGAATCTCACACTGCGGTACCTTTGAGTAAAGAGAGCAGATCTTCACCGCCGTCCTCCTGTCCTTGAGGCCCAAAAGAGTGGTCAGGTGATCGGCCGTTACAGTGGTGCTCTGACCTGAGGGACAGCTGTCAAGAACGTCGTTCATCACGGTCTCCACGTGAGCGTCCGTGAGACTGCAGATGAGGAGAACCAGAGAGTGTGAGACGAACCGCTGCAGAGAAACTAAACACACACACACACACACTCACTCACCCGTGTTCACGGAGCAGTTTGAGTGTTTCCTGCGCCGGAGGCTCGAGGGGAAGCGAGAGGTTTCCCAGCTTTTTAACAGGAAATCGACCCTCCATCACATAATCGGTGGCAGGAACACGCAGAGCTCTACGAGACATTAACATTTCAATACTGCTTAAAAGAATATCACACATTTAATACAACGTTAATAAAAGTGTGCCATTTCAGCTGTAAATTAGGCTAAATCATATTTTTCCAGGTGGATGAACTTCTGTTGTATTTAACTTGAAAGTAACCAGGCTGAATCCAGTGTTGTTACTGTTAAAATAAACTAAAACTATTCAGAATAATACTTGAAAATATCAAGTTGGAAAATGGTTGAATAATAGTTGAAATAAAACTGAAAAAAAAAAAAAAATTAAGACTACAAAATCTAAAAAAAAAAAAAAAAAAGACAAAAGCACATAAAATGACTAAACCTATAAAAAAAAAAAAAAAAGTTGGTTGAATATATATTTGAAAAATTGTTGAATAGTCGTCGAAATCTCCAAAAAAAAAAAAAAAAAAAATACTAAGACTACAATGAAAAAACATTAAAAAAAAAAATGACAAAAAGCACACAAAGTTACTAAAACTTAAAATTGGAAAAAAATAAGAGCAGATTCAATACATTAGTAAATAATATAATAGTACAAATAATAATAAAATAACACTGTTTAATTTACATAATTAGACAGAAAAATTAAAATGTAATTCAAATGAAACCCTGGTCAACACCAGTGCTGTTTCACTATCATTAATATTCTATTATATATTTTTAAATTTGTTTTTATTTTAGTATTTTCTGTTTTCATTTTAATCTTAGTTGAAGTTTTGCTGTTTTTGTCATTTTTGTTACTATTTTATACACACACACACACACACACACACACACATTATTTCAGTTAATGTTTATTTTATTTCAAGCGACAAAATTATTTTTTTATTTCAGTGGTTTCAGGCTCTTTTTAAGCCACTGCCATGTCAACTGCATTTAAAGGTAAAGATGGCAAATGAAGCAAGATAAATCTTGATTAAACATTTCAATCAATACAGAAAATATTTGATAAAATATTGCTAAATAATCTAATTATGAACGCACCATTGCATCTAGTGTCTATGCAGCGTATTTACTGGAGAAGTGTTGTTAGTAAGATGATGATGACAGACTGCACTGAAATAACCTGTCACGAGGACTCGCTGTCTGTGTAAATCATTGCTATTATAGTTTCCGATGCTGCCTACGTAGGGATCTGCCTATATAGACAGCAGATGGTGTATGACTTACTTGGCCATGAGTTTCTGTACGTTTTCGGCGTATAAGTCTGGGTTCTGCTTCTCCTCCTGTGACGGCGTGTAGACGGGCAGGAACTACAACCAATTAGAGCAA
Organism: Cyprinus carpio; assembly: GCF_018340385.1. Classification (NCBI taxonomy): domain Eukaryota; kingdom Metazoa; phylum Chordata; class Actinopteri; order Cypriniformes; family Cyprinidae; genus Cyprinus; species Cyprinus carpio. Next base: position 4,621,774 of record NC_056578.1, on the reverse strand, counting down.
AGAAGGATTACTGAGCCAGACTCTAATGGTGATTGGCTCTGACTCTTGTCAATCAAATGAAGCACGCCTACCTCCACAGTAACGCTGGTGTAGATCTGAGAGGTGGTGTGCCACAGAGTGCCGAGCCTACAGATGAACCCACAGACAGCTAGACTTAGAAGAATGATTTATTCTGATTGATTATTGTCAGTTATGAACAGCACAAAAATTCCTTCTCACCACGTCAGTCCTTTCCAGGTCCAGCGAACTGTGTCCTGCAACATATTCAAGAGATGTTTCATGTTATAAGTCGAGCATAAAGGAAGCGTTTCAGTGTCATTTTACTGCTTTATTAGTCTTGTGCTCTTTTATCTCGTTCAGCAGCTCTCTGTGTCTCACTGTCCTGCTCATATTTAGTCATCCAGTGGTTTCCGTTACATGAACGCGGCTAATTTTAACCGCAGACGCAGACGGAGGCATTTGCTGTTCCCAGACTCACCGGTTCACCGGGGTAGTGAAGCAGGACGGGCTGAACGGGAACGCCGGCCAGAAACGCTCCTGTCGAGAGATTACTGGTGTTAGCATATAGCTATAGATATAAGCATGATATTCAAAAAAATAAATAAAAAAAATAATTAAAAAAAATCAATTGTATTGATTGTTTTGTTTTTGTTTCTGAAATAAGTCTATTCTGCTCATCAAAGCTACAACTGTTTCAAAAATACAGTAAAAATTGTGAAATATTATTCTAATGTAAAGCAGCTGTTTTCTGTGTGAATCTCTGTTAAAGTGTAATGTATTTCTGTGATGTGCAGCTGTATTTTCAGCATCATTACTCCAGTCTTCAGTGTCACATGATCTTCAGAAATCATTCTAATATACTGAAAAGCATTTATTTGAAATAGAAATCTTCTGTAACATTATAAATGTCTTTACTGTCACTTTTGATCAATTTAATGCATCCTTGATAAATTATTCTTTAAAATTATTAATTTGTTAAAAGCAACAAAGCGAGCGCACTAGGTTTTAGAACAGAGCCTGTGTGAGTGTTTGTCGTACCGGGTTTGAATTTGATCAGAGCTTGGCCGTTAGTCGTCGTTCCTTCTGGAAACATGAGCATCTGCCGAGAGAAATAAAGCAGAAGATGAGACCAAACCCAACAGGAAGTGACACACGAGTCTCACAAAAGAGTGAGTGAGAGTGTGAGTGAGTGTGTGTGCAAGTGTGTGAATGTGCGAGTGTGAGGGTGAGTGAGTGAGGGAGTGAGCGAGTGTGTGAATGAGCGAGAGAGTGAGTGAGCGTGCGAGCGAGTGTGCGTGCAAATGAGCGAGCGTGCGGAGCGAGCGTGTGAGTGAGCGTCTGTGAGTGTGCGAGAGAGTGAGCGAGTGAGTGTGTGAACGAGCGAGGTAGTGAGTGTGTGTGTGTGAGTGAGCGAGCGGCGCGAGAGAGTGAGTGAGCGAGCGTGTGAACGGGCAAGGGAGTGAGTGTGATAGGGAGCGAGCGAGAGGCGAGTGTGTGTGCGAGAGAGCGAGTGAGTGTGTGTGAACGAGCGAGGGAGTGAGCGAGCGAGCGTGTGTGTGCGAGAGAGTGAGTGAGTGAGAGAATGAGTGAGCGAGCGAGCGAGTGAGTGAGTGAGCGAGCGTGTGCAAGCGAGCGTGTGAACGAGCGAGGGAGAGAGCGTGTGTGTGAGTGAGTGAGGGAGTGAGCGAGTGTGTGAATGAGCGAGGGAGTGTGTGAGTGAGCGAGGGAGTGAACGAGTGAGGGAGAGAGCGTGTGAGAGAGCGTGTAAGTGTGTGTGAGCGAGCGAGCGAGTGAGTGACGGAGCGTGTGAACGAGCGAGGGAGAGAGCGTGTGAGTGAGTGAGTGAGTGGAGAGAGTGAGCGTGTGTGTGAGTGAGTGAGGGAGTGTGCGAGAGAGAGTGAGTGAGCGAGCGTGTGAACGAGTGAGGGAGAGAGCGTGTGAGTGAGTGAGTGAGCGAGCGAACGAGCGAGGGAGGGAGAGCGTGTAAGTGTGTGTGAGCGAGCGAGTGAGTGACGGAGCGTGTGAACGAGCGAGGGAGAGAGAGTGTGAGTGAGTGAGCGAGAGAGCAAGTGAGCGAGAGAGCTAGCGAGCGTGTAAGTGTGTGTGAGGGAGCGAGCGAGCGTGTGAATGAGCGAGAGAGTGTGTGAGTGAGCGAGGGAGTGAGCGAGCGTGTGAATGAGTGAGGGAGTGAGCATGTAAGTGTGTGTGAGAGTGAGGGAGTGAGCGCGTGTGTGTGAGTGAGTGAGGGAGTGTGCGAGAGAGAGAGTGAGTGAGCGAGCGTGGTGAACGAGTGAGGGAGAGAGCGTGTGTGAAACGAGTGAGCGAGCGAACGAGCGAGGGAGTGAGTGAGAGAGCGAGTGAGCGAGAGAGAGCTAGCGAGCGTGTAAGTGTGTGTGAGTGAGCGAGCGAGCGTGTGAACGAGCGAGGGAATGAGCGAGAGAGTGAGTGAGCGTGTAAGTGTGTGTGAGTGAGCGAGTGAGAGAGCGAGAGAGTGAGCGAGCGTGTGAACGAGCGAGGGAGTGAGCGAGAAAGTGAGTGAGCGAGCGTGTGAACGAGCGAGGGAGTGAGCGAGCGTGTGAACGAGCAAGGGAGTGAGCGTGTAAGTGCGTGTGAACGAGCGAGGGAGCGTGTAAGTGCGTGTGAACGAGCGAGGGAGCGTGTAAGTGCGTGTGAACGAGCGAGGGAGTGAGCGTGTAAGTCTGTGAGTGAGCGAGCGAGTGTGCGAGAGTGTGAGTGAGCGAGAAAGTGAGTGAGCGAGCGAGCGTGTGAACAGCAAGCGAGGGAGTGAGCGTGTAAGTGTGTGAGTGAGCAAGTAAGTGAGCGAGCGAGTGTGCGAGAGTGTGAGTGAGCGAGTGAGTGAGTGAGCGAGCGAGCATGTAAGTGTGTATGAGTGAGCAAGTGAGTGAATGAGCGAGAGAGTGAGCGAGCGTGTGAACGAGTGAGGGAGTGAGCATGTAAGTGTGTGTGAGCGAGCGAGTGAGAGAGCATGTGAACAAGCAAGGGAGTGAGCGAGAAAAGGGAGTGAGCGAGCGTGGTGAACGAGCGAGGGAGTGAGCGGTGTAAGTGTGTGTGAGTGAGCGAGCGAGCATGTGAGTGTGCGAGACAGTAAGCGAGCGTGTGAACGAGCGAGGGAGAGAGCATGTGAGTGTATGTGAGTGAGCGAGGGAGTGAGCGAGCGTGTGAGTGAGCGAGGGAGTGAGCGAGCGTGTGAGTGAGCGAGGGAGTGAGCGAGGGAGTGAGCATGTGAAACAAGCGAGGGAGAGAGCGAGTGAGTGAGAGCGAGAGAGTGAGCGTGTAAGTGTGTGAGTGAGCGAGTGTGTAAGTGTGTGTGTGAGTGAGCGAGGGAGTGAGCGAGCGAGAGTGTGAACGAGCGAGCGAGAGTGTGAACGAGCGAGGGAGTGAGCGTGTAAGTGTGCGTGTGAGTGAGCGAGAGTGAGTGAGCGAGCGTGTGAACGAGGAAGGGAGAGAGTGTGTGTGAGTGAGCGAGCGAGCGAACGAGGGAGTGAGTGTGTGTGAGTGAGCGAGGGAGTGAGCGAGCGTGTGAGTGAGCGAGGGAGTGAGCGAGGGAGTGAGCGAGCGTGTGAATGAGCGAGGGAGTGAGCGAGAAAGTGAGTGTGAGCAAGCTAGCATGTGAGTGTGCGAGAGAGTAAGCGAGCGTGTGAACGAGCGAGGGGGTGAGCATGTGAGTGTGTGTGAGTGAGCGAGCGTGTGAACGAGCGAGGGGGTGAGCATGTGAGTGTGTGTGAGTGAGTGAGTGAGCGTGTGCGAGGGAGTGAGCGTGTAAGTGTGTGTGTGAGTGAGCGAGTGAGTGGGCGAGCGAGCGTGTGAACGAGCGAGGGAGTGAGCGTGTAAGTGTGTGTGAGCGAGCGAGCGAGTGAGAGAGTGTGTGAGTGTGTGAGTGAGTGAGTGAGCGAGAGAGTGTGTGAGTGAGCGAGCGTGTGAATGAGCGAGAGAGCGTGTGAGTGAGCGAGGGAGTGTGTGTGAGTGAGCGAGCGTGTGCGAGAGAGTGAGTGTGCGAGAGAGTGAGTAAGTGAGCGAGCGTGTGAACGAGCGAGGGAGCGAGCGAGCGTGTGAGTGAGCGAGGGAGCGTGTGAGTGAGCGAGGGAGCGTGTGAGTGAGCGAGGGAGCGTGTGAGTGAGCGAGGGAGCGAGCGAGCGTGTGAGTGATCGTGTAAGTTTATTTAATAAATCAGTGAGTGAGCGAGCGAGAGAGACGTGTGAGTGAGCGTGCGTGTGAACGAACGAGGCAGAGAGCGTGTGAGTGAGCGAGTGAGTGAGTGAGTGAGCGAGCGTGTGAATGAGCGAGAGAGTGAGCGAGCGTGTGAACAAGCGAGGGAGTGAGCGTGTGAGTGTGTGTGAGCGAGCGAGTGAGTGAGTGGGCGAGCGAGCGTGTGAACAAGCGAGGGAGTGAGCGTGTAAGTGTATGAGTGAGCGTGTAAGTGTGTGTGAGTGAGGGAGGGAGTGAGCGTGTAAGTGTGTGTGAGTGAGCGAGCGTGTGAGTGCGAGAGAGTGAGTGAGCGAGCGTGTGAATGAGCGAGGGAGTGAGTGTGTAAGTGTGTGAGTGAGTGAGCGAGCGTGTGAGTGATCGTGTAAGTGTGTGTGAGTGAGCGAGGGAGTGAGCATGTAAGTGTGTGAGTTAGCGAGTGAGTGAGTGAGTGAGTGAGCGTGTGAGTGTGCGAGAGAGTGAGGGAGAGAGTGTGTAAGTGTGAGTGAGCGAGCGAGCGAAATGAGTGAGGGAGTGAGCGTGTAAGTGTGTGTGAGTGACCAATCAAGTTAGCGAACCAGCTACCTCGTGACCGTGCGAGAGAGTGAGTGAGCGAGCGTGTGAACAAGCGAGGGAGCGAGCGGTGTGAGAGTGAGCGAGTGAGCAAGCGTGTGAACGAGTGAGGGAGAGAGCGTGTGAGTGTGTGTGAGCCAGTGAGTGATTGGGCGAGCGAGTGTGTGAACGAGCGAGGGAGTGAGCGTGTGTGACTGAGCGAGAGAGTGAGCGAGCGTGTGAACGAGCGAGGGAGTGAGCGTGTGAGTGTGTGTGAGCGAGTGAGTGAGTGAGTGGGCGAGCGAGCGTGTGAACAAGCGAGGGAGTGAGCGTGTGAGTGTGTGTGAGAGCGAGTGAGCGTGTGAATGAGCGAGAGAGTGTGTGAGTGAGTAAGTGAGGGAGTGAGCGAGCGTGTGAGTGAGCGAGAGAGTGTGTGAGGGAGTGAGCGAGCGTGTGAATGAGCGAGAGAGTGTGTGAGTGAGCGAGCGAGAGAGATGAGCGAGTGAAGTGAGAATGAGGCGTGAGCGTGTGAATGAGCGAGAGAGTGTGTGAATGAGCGAGAGAGTGTGTGAATGAGCGAGAGAGTGTGTGAATGAGCGAGAGAGTGAGCGAGGGAGTGAGCGAGCGTGTGAATGAGCGAGAGAGTGTGTGAATGAGCGAGAGAGTGTGTGAGTGAGCGAGCGTGTGAGTGAGCGAGAGAGTGTGTGAGTGAGCGAGAGAGCGTGTGAGTGAGCGAGAGAGCGTGTGAGTGAGCGAGAGAGTGTGTGAGGGAGTGAGTGAGGGAGTGAGCGAGTGTGTGAATGAGCGAGAGAGTGTGTGAGTGAGCGAGAGAGTGTGTGAGTGAGCGAGAGAGTGTGTGAGTGAGCGAGAGAGTGTGTGAGTGAGCGAGGGAGTGAATGAGCGAGCGTGTGAATGAGCGAGAGACTGTGTGAGTGAGCGTGTGAATGAGCGAGAGAGTGTGTGAGTGAGCGAGGGAGTGTGTGAGCGTGTGAATGAGCGAGCAAGCGAGTGATTGTGAGTGTTTACCTGAGGCCAGCGGCCGTCAGACGTGACTCTCTCACAGATCTGAGACACACATTTCTTCCTGGATTCAGGATCTTTTCGACTCACTAACACGGACTGATTGAACTCCAGCAGCGCTGAACACAAACACAGATCAGCAGAGAGTCATTACAGCCTGGGTTTGGATCGTTTTTTAACAGAATTTGACAAACAGTAAAACACACAGAGATATTCACATTTATACAATTAGGAGATGCTTTTAATCAAAGTTCCTTAAAAACAAAACAAACGGACTTACAGGAGGATTTTTATTGATTGATGTTCGATTTGAATGATTTCTGTTATTTTCTTAATCTCTGGCAAAGCTACTATAAAGCACAGCAGAGATGATCTTCTTTTGTTGGCCAAAACCTGGAAACGAGTTGCATTTGAACACTTTCTGCTTCCATCATCCTGAAGTCAATGGGTTTTTTTAATGGGTTTGTAGTTAAACGCCTGAAATAAGATCTGTGTTGAACACAAGCTCAAGATATTTTCATGTTTGCTTCTACAACATTAAATCCGTCAGTAAGATTGTGATTTTTCTTGTCTTCAGAGTTTCTACAGGTTTGATGAAGGTAAAACCCAGTAAAGAACGTCTAAGCAATAAACTGAATGGAACTCAATACGTCACTATTGTCTCTAAAAGTAAATGTCTTATATGATGCTTCAAAGTTTGAAAACACAACTTTCAACAGATCTCCAGTCTTCTTTATTGAGAAATTAAGCAAGTTTATGATTAAAACAAATATATGCCAGTGGACTCAGAAAAATCAACTAGAATCAAAGAGAAAACAAGGTTAAATTCTCATGACAGATATTTGTTTTTGTTTTAAGCATAAACTCGCTTGATTTAGTTCAGTTTCTTAGAAAACATGACTTCATGTGTTCATTTTGCATCTCAATGTGGAGTTTAGATATTGATAATGGAAAATGATGTATGTGTATGCAACACTTAACGCCATGACTTCATGAATTTAAGATTTTCTGCTCCAATTAAGATCTTTTAAGGCCTTAATTTGTGAAAATGGGAATTTAAGACTCTTTAGGACCTTTTTAAGACCGCTGTTTTGAAAAAAGTGGTTGCTAACAAATGTCTAAATGTGATACAGAGGTTGTCGGGACATTAAACGCAAGTCACGCCGAACATCATCTACTCACTAGTGACTTTCACAGCTGATAATTAGTGCTCTTGCAAATAACTAACTCCAATTTTAGATCAAATGTTCTTAAAGACTAAATACAGAGCGATGGTGACGTTGGTGGTGTAATTTGTTTGTAGCCCGTGTTCACCTTTTTACTTCTGCTGATTGTGTTAAGGCTTCAAAAGTCGTGTTAGTTGGTGAAGATCATCATGATGAACAAAACGTGCAAGAACCATAAGCTTTTGCTGCTTACAGAGCTACTTTTTCACAATTACCCAGAAGACAGTGGGTTCTGGATTGGGTTTCTGTTGAAGGAACTTCTGGACCTCACCTCCGATGACGGGGAGTCTGCAGTTCTCCGACCGTGACACGACCATCGGCAGACCCGTCGCGCAAACCACCAGCATGTCCAGGAAGCCGCTGTGAGGCGCTACGACTAAAACCGGCGCTTCCTTCAATCCCGCCTGACGCCCTTTGACCCTAATCCACAGGAAGCCCACGGAGAAGAAGACGGCGCGGCTGAGGAAGAGCATGATGTGATGGAAGAGCCACCGACGCCAGCCCCGCACAGGCTCCGCCCGCTCCGCCTCCGACAGACCGGCCAATCGCAGGCGAGCGATGGGCCACATGAGCAGGAAGAAGAGGGTGGCGAGGGTGATGCGGACAGGAAACAGAACGACGCCCAGAATGATTCCCTGAGACAGAAACAAGGGGTTTCAGAGGATAGAAAGACTGTGATTCTAACTAGACCATGTCTGTCTAGTCTGCATCGGTCTTTAGCTTGATCGAGCTGGAAAAACTTGATTTCAACCAGAATAGTGCTTCAAAACCAATTTAAACTTCCAACAAATCCATTTACAGACTGGTTTAGCTGGTTTCTGAAAGTGCCCATGATTAGTTTAGACTGGTGTCTGAGGTTTCTTCTCACGGTGAAACTCTAATTTCTATGAATTTGGTAAAGTACTTGTATAATAAGTGGGATAATGTACAGCCAGCTTGTCATGATTACAAACTAACTATACAATAAAATACAGCCATATAGATTTAAACTTGACTTAAATGTAAGCTGAAATAAGCTAGCAAGTCATAATTATAAAAGGAAATACTGAAATGAACACAGTAAGTTGCCTACACAAGCCCATAGTAAGTTAATATGGGACTTTCAAATGGGGCAACATGACAGTAAACACAAAAAAACAAACAAACAAACATAACAAATATATATATATATATAATCATCATATATATATATATATATATATATATATATATATATATGATTTTACAACACTACATTTTGGCTGCAGTTAAGTCACAATACAATGTTTAACCTAAAACAATATCGTTTATATATTTCTGCTATGCAAAACATTTAAAGCACAAATAGGTCTTATTTGAATACAATCGAAATAAATACTTGAACTCTATTATATTTAGCTGTTTTTATATTTTAGCAAAGGCTTCGGAGAACATCAAACACGTGGGCCGCGCCACTGAAGCGTTACATTTAGTTCTGTTCAGTTCGTTCACTGCTGGGTTTAGTTTCAATGTAACAGACGCGGTAGCCGCGGGAAGTGAGCGAGTGTTTGGCGGAAACTTCGGTTACCTTGGTGATATTTGTGACGTGGAATGAGAGGATCTTACCTGAATCCGCTGAGCTGCTGTTACATTCACTTCATGCGTGAACGGATGCGGAGTGTGCGCGCTCCTCTTCATCTTCATCTTCATCTTCATCATCATCACCGAACGCGAGAAGAACGTTAATCGCAGCCTGGTGACCGCGCGCGCGTGTAAACGACTAGGAATAGTGTGCAAAAGAAGTCGAAGATCCCAAATACACGGGTTTGGGACGAAAAGTTGAGTTGGCGGTGACAGTAGAAGAGTATTTGTGCGAAACCCGGGCAAACGGAACTGGAGTCCGGGAGCTCTTAGTGCTTAAGTTACAGAACCTGAAGATTTACGAGCTGAGCCCCGCCCACTAAACGCACGCCTGGCCCCGCCCCCTTAAGCACGCAGCCGTCAATCAGCGAGACCCCGCCCACTGATCTCTCCTCCAGTGTTTATCACACACTCGCTTCTCCAGTACACTGTTGACTGATTTATTATTCTTGGGGATTCTTTTACGCGTAAAGTAAATAAAAATAAAAATAAAAATTGAGCCAAGAATCCAGTTTTTCTGATAGATTATAAAACCTTAAAGTCAAAAATTACAATGTTTAACCTTATGTAAATGTTTTTTTTCTCTGGATTTTGGTTTTTATTTTATATATATATATTGTTCTGTATACTATGTGAATAAAGACAAAAAAATCAGCCAATGTGTAATTGTGTTATTTTTGCGTAAATACCTTAATATCACCATAAACGCTTCAAACAAATAACTATAAGTGTATAATTAAGTTAACTACAACAATGTGGGACATGGTGAATCTTCATATCTTCAGTAAAACCCTGCAGAATAAAATCTATTCAAACACTGTTCTATATTTTTAAAAGCCTAATGTAGACTTGAACACAGTATTTGTCATAAACACTGAAATCACACGATGAGTCTTATTTGACAGAACACAGAGTCATTCATATTTATGACTTTTTATTAAAAGAGTATTTTAGAGTATCAGCTAAGTGTTTACACCTTCAGCTGTAGTTTCTCATGAGTCTGAGAAACAGACTTTGTGTTTGAGAAGCATCTGCTCCTCTCAGGTTGGATATTTGATCCATGTAGCGCTTTCCTTGTGTGTGTTTCTCTGAGAGGTCACTGACCCCAGAAGAGATGATTACACTCTCACACAAACAAGCAGGTTTGGTTCTGGTCTGTCATGTTCTCAGGGCGAGGCCCTCGTCTCCAGCATTCATCATGAGATCACACACACAGAAACATCTGTCAGGTCTGAGATCTCACACATCAGAGGAGCGCCTGATATGAGGCTGAACTAGTAAATCCAGCTCCGCTCAGCTCAGTCTCTGTTGTGAAATCATCGTAAAACATTCTCGTCTCTAATCCAGAGAAATAGTTTCATTCTGAAACACCTCACCCCTCCAAATCAACAGTTCTCAGAAAAAAAAACTGAGAAAATGAGATCAACTTTTAAACTTTGACTTGTAGTGTCTTATGATAATAATTTTCATTATACTTAGTAGCCGATTTTAATAATAAAAAAGCAATTTTCTTTAATAAATATGTCTATAATATGTCTTTAAAATATCTTTCCTTTCCTTTTTCCTTTAAGCTAAAATTTGAAAATCAAAAAGATTTTAATATGAAAAAAATTATATATATATATATATATATATATATATATATATATATATATATATATATATATATATATATATATAAAATAAAACCGCATTTACGGTGAAATATGAATCAGATCTTAACTTTACCTAAACTTAAAAAGCTACACTCCTTAACTTTTTTGTGTTCAAAATTTATATAATAAGCGAGTACGCCATGAATCCGGTTTCCAGACCGTGTTTTTGGCCTGTCCTGAATCACTAATAAGTGTTTATATTCGGACTATTTGACTGGTTCGGGTAGGTACCCGCTGCGGAGTAGCTCAGTACCCGCGTGATTCGTCAATGACATAAACAGAGACGCATGCAGTTCTCTACAGTGTTCTTCCGCAAGACGCACGCAGTTCTGTTTATTAACCGCTAGAGCGCCTAGAGTCACGGACTGCAACTTTAATATAATTAACTCGTTATGTATGTATGTGTATATATATATATATATATATATATATATATATATATATATATATATATATATATATATATACACACACACACACACACACACACACACACACACACACACAAAAGTGCCCAAAATAAGTGATCGGAAAAAAGCACTGTAATTCGGTTTTTTACACTCGTTTATACACACATCATGACAGTAAAAACTGTGTCATATTGATGCATACTGTATGATAATCCGACAAAACTTCGTGTCGCTCCATAATTTCACACAGACCTGGAGGAAGTCTTGTAGAACATTACAGAATAAAACTAACAAGTCCAGCAGCTCTCAGTCCGGACCGTTTAACAGATAAAAGAGGATCGTATAGATATGAGCAGATTCTGATTAAATACTTTAACTGAGCTGCAGTGATATTAGAGCCTTCGTGTCGTCCCTCCCTCAACAGGTGTGTTCTTCCAATAAGACACCACATATGGAGTTGTTACAAGCTCCTTTTGAAAAAGATATCTTATCTTATAGTTACGTGGTGAAGGATGTGACAAAAAGCATAGTTTTCCTCCTGGGATTTCTAATGGGTCTAAAGAAATAGAAAAAGTGCTGGATGATCGAACAGAGTCCCTTAAAATCATAACAGCTCCTTTAGGAATAGCGTCCATGACAAGGGACAATTCTTTGGGCTTTTATTATAACCGGGTCAAAATTCACGGTATATCTTTTATCTTGATTTTTAGTGATCACAATGCTTAAATATGGTGGGTGCTGTACAGTCTTTAATAGACATTAATTCATATTTGCTTATGTTTAGATTAAGACCTGAAGCTTCAGAGAACAGTTTTATATAATTAATTAGAGATTAGAGATTTGGGAAGCATCTCTTAAAAATAAGGTGGTGTCATCTGCTGATTGACTAATGAATATTTCTCGATCCGCTACACGGATGCCCTGAATAGCACTTCCACATACAAATGTTGACAGTAGCTGCACACAAAGAAGAAATAAACAGGGAGAAAGAGGACAACCTTGTCTCACTCCTCTGGATAAACTAAACCTTGGTGAAGTGCCATTCTTTCATTTAATCGAAGCACTTTATTGTAAAGGGTTTTAATTACTCTGCAAAACATTTCCCCAAAACCAAATTTATCTAATGAATTAATTATAAATTAAAGAATCGAAAGTCTTATAGAAATCTAAGAAAAGAATGAAGCTGTCCTCCTGAATCAAGTCTGAATAATTTAATAAATCAAGAATCAACCTTATATTGTTAACGATGTGTCTTTTGTTCAAAATAAAAAAACAAACAAAAATCAGATTGTGTCTCATCTATAAGAGAACCCAATACAGATTTTAGTCTTTTAGCAAACATGATAGCTAAAATTGTATAGTCATTGTTTAGCAGAGAAATGGGACGCCAAATGTCAATTAAGAGTAAATCTTTAGGTTTCGGAAGTAAAGTAATTAAGCCTTGAGTGAGAGTCGGGGGACAGCCTCATTCTGTATGCTTTCTTCAAAAACCTTGAGTAAAAAATGAGACAATTCTTTAGAGAACTGTTTATAAAACTCTGCAGTAAATCCGTCCGTTCCGAGAGATTTATTGTTTTTAAGTTCTAGAATTGAGTTGCTAACTTCAGATAAAGTCATTTCACTATCACAAAGATTTCTCTCATCTCTTGAGATAGTCTTACATTCTACAGACTCCAGAAAAGTACGGGCTGATTTTTTTTAGGCAACTCTTTTCTAATCTGAAAAAATATGATGTTACATTCTCCCTCTTCCAGCCATTTTTGTCTAGATCTAATATAAGCAATTGTCTACAATATGAATCTAACACTAAAGCTCTTCTCCAGTACTGCTCAATCAATAATTTAATATTCTTCTTAACATCTTCAAAAAGGAGAAGATAATTGTTAAATTTCCAATACGAAAAAGATAAAAAGACAAATCCTAAGAGAGACGGCACTGGGATCTGTAATCTGTAGCATGAATGCTGACTGATTAACAACTATTTGAGGCTTTGGGAAATGAGCAGGTAATCTATTCGGGACTGCTTAGAACGGTCCTTGCTGCTCTACGTATAGAGTCTCTGCTGTGGATATATTTCTCTCCATATATCAACAACATATAAAAGCGCAACATAAAATTATTCATAACTGGACTTACAGAAGCAGCTCTAGGGGAAATCTATCTAAATCACTATTTAAAACCATACTGAAATCCCCACCTAAAAGAAGAACAGCACTGGGGTATTTATTTAATCAGTACTGTATATTTTCACTGATCGTCTCCATTATAGTGATATTTTCTATAGAAGTATTTTACCCATACACATTTAGTAAAACCGAGATGGTCTGACCAAGTGAGACCACTAATAAGATAAAATGACCCTTGGGATCACTGACAAAGTGTAGAATCTCACCAGCAAACTTATTTTTTAAAATGGTGACACCTGCTGATCGCTCTGTGCCGTGTGACATCCGTACATCACTGCCCCACTGGGACCTCCAAAATCTAACATTGTCATAATTATTTCGATGCCCATCAGAAGGAAAAAAACACACCAAAGCACACAAGCATGTAATTCAGTTTCTTTTTATAAAATTAAACATTTACATTTGTAAACATACATAAGCATACACTGCATTCTGTTAAAAATCTGTTAAAAAAACTGTTTAGAGTCACACTGTCCTCCTGTGCTGCATTGTGATATGTATTTATATGTATTTGTGTCCAGGCAGAAGCGGTGTTATTTGTAGAGCGAGAGCTGAGGGCAGTGGTACAGACACATGTAGGCGTCACACAGCAGGCGGCGGACAGGGTCTCTGAGAGACGAGGCGTCCAGACGAGACACTTCATCCACCGACAGACTCAGATAACGACCCACCTCCGGACACGAGCGCACCTGCGGCACGTTAAAGCCGTTCTCTCCTCCTGCACACACACACACACACACGCACGCACGCACGCACACGCACACACACACACACACACGCACACACACGCACACACGCACACACACCCACAGATATACGACACACAACCACACAAGACACACACACACACACACACACACACACACACACACACACACACACACACACACACACACACACACACACACACACACACAGACACACAGAAACAGACACACACACACACACACAGAAACAGACACACACACACACACAGAAACAGACACACACACACACACACAGAAACAGACACACACACACACACAGAAACAGACACACACACACACAAACAAACAGACACACACACACACAGAAACAGACACACACACACACACACAGACACACACACACACACAGACACAGACACACACACACACAAAACAGACCACACACACACACACACACACAGAAACAAACAGACACACACACACACAGAAACAGACACACACACACACACACACAGACGCCACACACACCACAACACACACACACACACAGACACAAACACACACACACACACACACCAAGAACAGACACACACACACACACAGAAACAGACACACACACACACACACACACACACAAACAACACACACAACACAGAAACAGACAGACACACACCAAACACAACAGAACACACAACAGAAACACACACACACAGAAACACACAGAAACAGACACACATACACGACAACACACACACAGAACACAACACACACACACACAGAAACAAACAGACACCACACACAGAAACAGACACACACATAAACAGACACACACACACACAGAAACAGACACACACACACACAGAAACAGACACACACACACACACAAACACACACACAGAAACAGACAGACACACACACACACACACACACACACACACAGAAACAGACAGACACACACACACAGAAACAGACACACACACACACACACACAGAAACAGACACACACACACACACACACACACACACACACACACACACACACACACACACACACACCAAACACACACACACACACACCACAGAAACAGAAACAGACACACACACACACACACAGAAACAGACACACACACACACACAGAAACAGACACGCGCGCACACACAGAAACAGACACACACACACACACACAGAAACAGACACACACACACACACACACACACACACACACACACACACACACACAGAAACACACACACACACACAGAAACAGACACACACACACAGAAACAGACACACACACACAGAAACAGACACACACACAAACAAACACAAAAGCACAGAACACACACAGACACACACACACACACACAACAGACAACAGAAATAGACACACACACAGAAACACACACACACACACAAACACAACAGAAACACACACACACACACACACACACAGAAACAGACACACACACAGAAACAGACAGACACACACAGAAACAGACACACACACACAGAAACAGACACACACACACACACCAACCAGACACACACACACACAGAACACCACACACACACAGAAACAGACACACACACACACACACACAGAAACAGACACACACACACACACACAGAAACACCCACACAAACACACACACACACACAGACACAGAAACAGACACGCGCGCACACACACACACACACACAGACAGACACACACACACACACACACACACACAGAAACAGACACGCGCGCACACACACACAGACAGACACACACGCACAGACAGACAGAGACACAGACACAGATCAGTACACTAAGCATTAAAATAATACACACAGAAAAAAAAATGCATTTAAAAAAATATAAATGACAGGAACTAAAACTAAGCATTAAAATACTAAAAAAAAAATATATATATATATATAATTAATAAATATAATTTATATAATTAAAAAAATGATAGTAAATATAACAGAATATAACATATAACAGTATATAATATATAATTCATATATTTAAATATGAATTATATAATTAAATCATAATTAGAGGATCACTGTCACTGTCCAATCAGATTAAATATACAGAATAAAACAGTTGTTCAAAGAATATGAGCATTAAAGCTAATAAAAAAATTTAATAATAAAAACAAAAAATACAATAAAATAATTATTAAAATAAAAAACAATAAAAATAATACAAATATAAAATACAAATGAAAACAGATGATTAAAACAATTTTTTTTAGAAATAAAAAGGAATAATACTAGATATATTTGAATATAATCTGAATTATCTAATGAAACGTTACCCTCTCGGTCAGCCATGCTGTCGAAGAACAGCCAGTCCGTGGCCCCGGGGCCGTGTTTGACGAAGCTCACGTAGTGACTCGTCTCGATGCAGGTGACGGCGAACAGATCCATCAGCTGACGGGCCCCATGAACCGGCCCTTCCCAGCAGCCCCGGGGCCCCCGCACCTCCACCGGCCGGTGCGTCTGACGCTTCTTATGTGTGTGAACCTGACAGAGACGGCAGACACGAGAGAGTGAGTGTGTGTGTGTGTGTGTGAGAGAGAGTGTGTGTGTGAGAGAGAGTGTGAGTGTGTGTGTGATTCAGGATTTAGACCGTATCATAGTACTGAGACTGCTCTCCTTAGAATTACAGATGACCTGCTCTTATCATCTGATCGTAGTTGTATCTCTCTATTAGTGCTATTGGATCTTAGTGCTGCGTTCGACACTATTGACCACAACATTCTTTTGCATAGACTAGAACACTTTGTTGGCATTAATGGAAGTGCATTAGCATGGTTTAAATCGTACATATATGACCGCCATCAGTTTGTAGCGTTGAATGAAGAGGTATCATATCGATCACAAGTGCAGTATGGAGTACCTCAAGGCTCAGTACTAGGGCCGTTACTCTTCACGCTTTACACCAGCGGTTCTGAATTCCAGTCGCATACACCTGATGTCCACTTCACAGGGCACTTACAGTCAAATATAACAATGTCTGACGCAATAAGAGATACACACAAAATGTGCAAAGCGGGGAGACGCGAGGACTGGAATTGAGAACCGCTGCTTTGCATGTTACCCTCGGGAGATATCATCAGGAAACACGGTGTTAGCTTTCACTGTTATGCTGATGATACTCAGCTCTATATTTCTCCAAAAATGCAGCAGCTAGAGTTCTTACTAGAACCAGGAAGTATGATCATATTAGCCCGGTCCTGTCAACACTGCACTGGCTCCCTATCAAACATCGCATAGATTTTTAAATCTTGCTTATTACTTATAAAGCCCTGAATGGTTTAGCACCTCAGTATTTAAACAAGCTCTTGTTACATTATAGTCCTCCACGTCCGCTCCGTTCTCAAAACTCTGGCAATTTGATAATACCTAGAATATCAAAGTCAACTGCGGGCGGCAGATCCTGCAGCCTGGAATTGAACTGCTGGTTTCGTCTGGTCAGAGGAGAACTGGCCCCCGACTGAGCCTGGTTTCTCCCAAGGTTTTTTTTCTCCATTCTGTCACCGATGGAGTTTTGGTTCCTTGCCGCTGTCCTGATCTGGCTTGCTTAGTTGGGCACACTTCATTTACAGCGATATCATTGACTTGATTGCAAATGATTGCACAGATACTATTTAAACTGAACTGAGCTGCATGATGACATCACTGAATTCAATGATGAACTGCCTTTAACTGTTATTTTGCATTATTGACACTGTTTTCCTAATTAATGTTGTTCAGTTGCTTTGACACAATCTGTAATGTTAAAAGCACTACATAATTAAAGGTGACTGGACTTATGATTGTGTGAGAGTGTGTGTGTGTGTGAGTGTGTTACCTGTGTGTTACAGGTGTTGCAGTACTGTTTTAACTGTCCAGGTGTGATGTCAACATCCTCGTAACACTGCAGACACTCCCACTGCGCCACCGACTGACAGATACTGCACTGCCGCAGAGCTGCACACACACACACACACACACACACACACACACACACACACACACACACACACACACACACACACACACACACAATAAACAATAAGTGAATAAAATATGCTATATGAAGAAAGAAAAAAAATTTTTTTTACATATACTTTTTTACCTTTGTTTATCAAAAATATAGTTATTATAAAATAAATGTGATAAAGAAATAAAGGTATTTGAAATAAAAATATTACATTAAAAAATGCATGATAAAGTATCAAATAAGCATAATTATAATTGAATAAATAATATAAAAAAAATTAATAAATAATGCAGAAAATCAATATGAATGAAAATGAATAATGAATAAATAAAAAACAAAAATATTTTGTAAATAATTCAAATAAATCTGATATATAATATAAAATAAAGAACATAATAATTTTAAAATATTTTCTCACATATATTTACAATAAAATAAACACTAAAATACGAAACAACAATAAAACACTAAATAATATCAATGAAAACAAAAATTCACTAACTGACATTTAATAAAAAAATAAGAAAATTCTTTAATTATAATACAATAATTAATGATTAATGGAACTAAATAACTAAAAATGAATAATGGAAAAAATCTATGGATAAATAAACAAATAAAAAATAAACACTTCTTAAAATATTTTATATGACAAATAATAATGAAGAAATAGTATGAATGATAATGAACAATAAAGAAATAAAAATATTTTTAAATAAAATAAATATTCCATTATATACATTTAGTTTAAAATACAACACAATAACAAAAAAATACAAATGAATAAACAAAATATTTCATTAAATGTTACAAATATTTAATCATAAATACAAATAATAGAAATAAGAATGAAGTAATCAGTGTGCATGAGTGCAGCGCTCTGACTCTCGTCCAGCAGGTCGGTGATGTCCAGGCTCAGCGAGGGCAGGATGGCGTCAAACATCTTGAACTCTTTGCCGAATCTGGGCATGAGGAGCGGCAAGCAGGACGGAGCCTGAAGAAAACAACAGCGGCGCGATCAGATGAGCGTCGGAGTGTCTCACACTGTGTGTCTGTAGGTGTGTGTGCGCCGTCACCTCCGTGAGCTTGAGTCCCGAGTGCATGAAGGAGGACTCGAGTAACGCCTGGACGCTGGAGACGCGCAGGAGCCCCGGAGACACGAGCGGAGAGAGCACCGGAGACGACGGGGAGACGGCCGGAGGAAAGAGCTGATAGATGAAACACTCCTGCGCTTTCTGACTCACAGACCTGCACACACACACACACACACACGAGTCGGGATTACTGCAACAAATACACACAAATAAATGACATCATAGAGAACAAACTCGATAAGAGCGATGTACAGCACATTAAATCTGATGGAGAATAACTTTTTAATGGTTTTGTTCATTTCCAGGACTTTCCGTAAAAACAAACACAGACCTGATCTTCAGAAGCGGCTCAACCTGGAGAAGCAGGAAAAGCTGGTTGAGCAATTCCTCTGGATCTGAACACACACACACACACACACACACACACACCAGCTGTCAGTCTCCTGAATGGTTATAAATACACTATAGAAACAGCAGAAGTATGACAGAAGTACTGCAGCATTATTATTATTGTAACTGTGTACACACACACACACACACACACACACACACACACACACACACACACAGACACACACACACACACCTTTCTCCTCGTTGGTAAATCCTGAATCGGCTGTTTCTTCTTTCAGTAGTTTTTCTTGTCATTATTCGTAGTTTGCGCAAAGCCATGGTTTTAAAACACAGGGGCACACACATATCCATATTACCTGCAGGGAAACACACAACACACACACACCACAACACAACACACACACCACACATGACAGAAGATTCTTACATCATCTAAAAACACTCATGATCAGGATGATCAAGTGTTTCTCAACGGTCTGTCATAGTGACAGAAGCTGTTTAGATGTATGTCAGTGTGTGTACACACACACGCTTTGACTGATGGGATTGTTCTGAGCTCCAACCGGCCAAAAAAACACCCACACCAAAGAACATCATCACCACAACATACACACACACAAACACACACACACCCAACCGGCCAAAACAGCAGCCAGTCGAACGAGCTGCAGCACGAGAACATACTGACACACACACACACACACACACACACACACACACACACACAGAGAAACATTAGCGACACAGAGAGCGATGAAAACCCTCAGTGAAGATCATCACACAGCAAACACACTCACACTGTGAGTCACGCTTTTAAATATTTATAACAGCATTATTTCAGTATCATCGACTTACTCCTCATTTTGGTTAATATTTTGAGTTAGATTTTATCTATCTATTTTTCTGCTTGAATGTTTACAGTCCTCCAGCAGTGCAGCTCACGTCGGGTGTGTGTCGGCCGGATGGAGGCGCGGAGCTTCACGTACCTGAAGAGAGACGCGTCCAGGTAGCAGGAGTTGAGGTGACCCTGAATGCCCTTCTTGAAGCCCTCGTACGTCAGACGGGCGTCCGCACCGGACAGCGGAGGCGTGTGCTCCTCCACACGCTTACTGCTCCAGTTAGCAAACGCTGAAACACACCATCACACTCGCTCAGCACACACACTACTGACAATACTGCACCCATATCTGCTGCTGTAATACACATTATTACATACTTTGCAAAGGTATGCATTATTATGGATTAAGCATAAATGTACGAAGGCATCATTTTTTTTTTAAATTAAATTGTTAAATGAGAACCTTACAGAATTTAAGACTTATTCCTGCAATATTTTTGCAGTAATAATATGCATTATTATATATTTTGTACTTTCTGCATTATTATGCATATATATATATATATATATATATATATATATATATATATGTTTAAATTAAACTTAAGACCTTTTTTTTTGCAGTAATAACATGCAATGTTATATATTTTGCAACTTTATAGTTCACTGTATTTTAAGGTGTCCTTGTTCCAGTGTAATTATACAGTTAAGTACTGAGTAATATTAATATGTTTGCAGTAACAATATGCATTATTATATATTTAGCAATATTTATTTTGCAGTCCATTATTTTGGATTAAACTTATTATAACTTATATAACTTATAAAATATATAAATATAAAACAAAAATATATTATATATATATATATATATATGTGTGTGTGTGTGTGTGTGTGTATAAATAAGTTATTTATAATTATGTATAAACATATGAATGAATAATTTACTTTGTTGAATTGCTAAATGTAGACCTTGCTGTTGCAATAATAATATGCAATATTACATATTTTTACAATTTTATGCATTATATAACATTGTGCTTTAATGCAATATATACTTGATATTATATTTAATATAGTATCGGGACCGAGTGAGCTGTAGCTGAAGACGAGCGCTCCGCTCACCGATGGAGTTGCAGCGGTCGACCTGATTAATGGGCAGCTCAGGCTCAGGAAACCTGGAGTCGCGTCTGCAGTTCCTCAGTTTGACGAACAGGCCTTTGTTAGCAGGACAGTGGAAGTGACGTTCACCGAGATAACTGCCATCTGTGGCAGCGGACAGCTCCTGATCCTGGTGGGGAGGGAGATAAATATGTATATATATATATTAATACAACAGTTCGTTTTTGGTTCTCAAATTGTTTATTATTCAATAAATAATACTTTATATACATAGTAGTATTTAGTATTAGGACACAGTGTGAGTGTTCGTGAATGGTGATTTGTGTGACATTGTTCCACCATTAGATGGCGACAAGAGACTGTTTTAGGTGTCTGCAGTAAATACTTTTAAATTGAAAAAGAGCCGAAACGGAAGTTATTTTTACTTTTAATAGCAGCTTGTAAGATGCAGTTATCGGATGCAGTGAGCAGCGCTGTCATCGGAAATCACTCTTAACAGATGAAAGACACAGTGCGACAAAGATATCGCTTTCCTCAGCGGACAGTTCAAACTAATGTTTTATTGTGAAGATGAGAATGAGCTGAAGAACGAATGCTAATCACACTCGCTCAGTCATCTCTCTCTCATAATATTCTACATAATACAGAGAGCTTAAAATTACTTTGTTACTAAAATAATGTTTTCTAATTAGTAACAGATCTTGTGCTCAGCTGTTAAACTGTCAAACTGAGATTTTTAATCTGTGGCAAAAGGAAAGAAGTAGTTCCATACAAAAATGGTTTTTAAAAGACACTTCATTGTTGTTTTTGTCTTATGTATTTTACACCCGTTCCGTCGAACTGCTGTAAAACGCAATATCACTCTCGGTCTCGAGCGATACCGGCTCTATATCAGCGGCTGTGATTGCCCCAGCTCTGGCCCTGATTACAGCCCGTGCTGACTATAGAGCTCTCGTACTCCAGTGATATTGCTCCATATATGATGTATTTATTTGTTGCATAAGAGATTGTTTTGTGTACCAGCTCGATTCCCAGCCACTGGTTCCGGGATGTTGTTGATTTGGCCAATCCAGCGAATGACTCCGAAAAGGGGCGGGTCGTTCACCTCCACCATAGAACCCCACCTCCAACCAGGTGGCCAAACTCCGCCCTCTCGCTCAGCGATTGGGTGGAGACGGGAGGTTGTGGAATCCGTTGGAGGGGCGGGACTGGTCTGTGGGCGGGGCTTGGGGCTTGTTGGGCGGGACCGCGGGAGGCTGCAGGGCAGGTTGTGTCTGAAGCCTAAATGAGCATTTCAGAGCGGCTTTCGGGGCGGAGGAGGACGGAGGCTGGAGGGCTTGTCTGGCCGTCAGCAGCATGGAAGGCTGGATGAGCAGCCGGTTCGGGGGGTCTTTGCTGGGCGATGGCGGCTGAAGGGCGGGTTTATTTGGGACGGGCAGCGGTGGCAGTTTAGGACTGGTTACTGCCAGAGGAGACCGTTCGGATCTAGATTCTGTTCAACAAAACACATGACACATTTATTTAAATAGACATATCGGCCTATTAAAAAATATAAATATTATCACAATTTTTTTTTTTAATAATTTTATAGTTTTTTGTTAATTATATTATAACAATATATTATTTTTGCCATTACATTCAATGTTAATATTTATTATTATAATATTATCCTTGTACCATATTTAATGCAATACTTATTATTTTATTGTAATATTTGTAGTATTTATTCATTTTTCATTAAATAAAGTATTCTTCGTGAGTGTTTGTGTACCAGATTAATTCCAACATATATTTATATTAAATAAAAGCATTTCTATATTTAAAACATTAATAATGCATGCCACCAAAAGTTTGGAATAACTGAAACTCTTATAAAATGTTATACTGATATTAGATCATAGCAGCAAATCATCATATAGAATGATTCTGAAGATCATGTGACACTGAAAGACTGGAGTAATGATGCTGAAAAATACAGCTGCGCATCACACAAATAAATTACACTTTAACAGAGATTCACAATAGAAAACAGCTGTTTTTTTAATTATAATAATATTTCACTATTTTTACACATAAATCAGCCTTGATGAGCAGAAGAAACATCTTAAAAAAAAAAAAAAAAAAAATCATAATCATTCCAAATGTGCTTATTTGATAGTTTCATGGTGTTTTTTGTTCATTCAAAGCCTGACAGCATTTGTTCATATTATTTTATCTAAAGTCTTGATTGTTGATAACTGATGCAGAAATGTTACCTGCGGTTACTTTAGAGAGAGGAAGCAAAGCGCCGAACTCAGGTGACGGGATGGAGCACAGTTTGCTGCTTTTATAATATCCATCCCATGATCCTCCTGGATGATCCTGAACACACAAACACACATTAAACCTAAAGTGAACTAAAACTTCACATTCAACTCGGGACGTCAGAACTCACCAGTAAAACTCCCACATAAAGCGTGGAGGGGGTCCGGTTAGACAGCGGCCCGCAGAACAGGACGCTCCCGCGCTGGACGCACTCGTCCTGGACGAAACAGACTCTCTGTCCGACGCCGAGCGGCTGCGGCACGCCGGGATTCGGGCCGGACTCCGCAGCGCGTGACAGGATGCTGACGGGACTCTGGCCGTTCGACTGGTGGTCGCTGGAGCTGCTGCCGCGGGACGATCGCGGAAGCGTGATCTCGCTGACCGGGAGGAACAGACCTATTTTTTTGGTATGTATGTGTGATTTATTTTTTATGTTGTGTTTAATTTTTTGTAATAATTTTTTTTTTTTTTTTTTTTTTTTTTTTTTTTTTTTAATGTTTTTTATTTTTTAATGTATTATTTATTCTTTTTAGTATTTTTTTTTTTTTTTTTATGTTTTTTTTTTTTTTTTTTATTATAGTGTATTTTTTGGTTTTTAATTTTTTATTGTTTTTGTATGTTTTAATTTTTTGGATTATTTTTTTTTTTTTTTTTTTTGTTTATTTTTTTGTTTTTAATTTGTTTTTTTTTTTTTTTTATTTTGTTTGATTTTTCTTTAAAATTTTATATTTTTAATATTTATTTTCAGAAGCGGTTCAACCTTTTTTAGAAGCATTTTAAGTTGTTTTTTTTTTTTTTTTTTTTTTGAATTTTTGGTTTTTTTATTTTTAAACCGGCGTAAATCTATTTATAATATAAATAATTTTACATTTTTTTTTTTGTTTTTTTTGGGATTTTTGTTTTCTTGTTTTTTTTTTGGTTGTTTAGATTTTTTGTGTTTTTTTTTTTTTTATTTTTTTGGTTTTTTTTATTTTTAATTTACATTTTTTTTTTTTTTTTTTTAGTTTTTGTTTTTTTTATTTTTTGGTACATTTTAAATTTTTTTAAATTTTTTTAAATTTTTAATTTAAAATTATTTGCCTTAGTAATTTTTTATTTTTTGTTTTTTTATTTTTTTTTTTAATTTAAATTTTTTTTGTTTATTTTTTTTTTTTATTTTGTAATTTATTTTTTATTTAAAAATTTTAAAAAATATTTTGGACTTGTTATTTTGTTGTGTTTTTGTTTTTTTTTTTTTTTTATTGTTACAGTTTTTTTTATTAAATATTTATTTTTTTTTTTTTTATTGAATTTTTTTTTTTTTTTAAAAAATTATGTTAAATTTTTCTTTACATTTTATTTTATTTATTTTTTAACTTTTTTTTTATTTTTTTTTTTTTGTTTTTTTTTTTTTTTTTTTTTTTTATTTTTTATGTTTTTTTTGTTGTTTTTTTTTTTTTTGTAATTTTTTTTCATCAGTTTGTTTGGATTGACGATCTCGCAGCGCAGCAGATCCTGAGCGCTTTGACTGATGGGATTGTTCTGAGCTCCAACCGGCCAAAACAGCAGCCAGTCGAACGAGCTGCAGCACGAGAACATACTGACACACACACTTTATTTTTTTTTTATTTTCCCAGTTTATAAATTAAATTATTTTTTGTTTTTTGTTTTTTATACCCCAGGCCACAAAACAGCAGCCAGTTGAACGCGCTGCAGCACGGAGAACACATACTGACAACAACACACACACACAAACCACCCACACACACAAACACAGGAGAAAACATTAGCGACACCAGAGAGCGATGAAAAACCTCAGTGAAGATCATCACCACAGCAAACACACTCACAAGGTTGAGTCACGTTTTTTATATTTATAACAGCATTATTTCAGTATCGTCGACGTTACTCCTCATTTTGGTAATATTTTGAGTGATTTTATCTATCTATTTTTCTGCTCTTGAATGTTCCAGTCCCTCCAGCAGTGCAGCTCACGTCGGGGTTGTGTCGGCGGATGGAGGCGCGGAGATTCACGTACCTGAAGGAGAGAGCGTCCAGGTAGAGGAGTTGAGGTGACCTTGAATGCCCGTCTGAAGCCTCTACGTCAGGCGGGCGTCCGACCGGGACAGCGGAGGCGTGTGCTCTCCACACGCTTACTGCTCCAGTTAGCAAACGACGAAAACACCAGCACACTCGTCTCAAGCACACACATACTGACGTACTGCACCCTATCTGTGCTTTAATACACATTATTACATACCTTTGCAAAGGTAGCATTATTATGGTTTAAGACATAAAATGTACGAAGGCATCATTTTTTTTTTAAATTAAATTGTTAATGAGACCCTTACAGAATTTAGACTTATTCCTGCAAGATTTTTGCAGTAGTCAGTAATACTATGGCCTATTATATATTTTGTACTTTCTGCATGATTATTCCATATATCTATATATATATATCTATATTTATATATATATGTTGACATTAAAAATTAAGACCTTTTGTTTGCAGTCATAACATGCAATGTTATAGGATTTTGCAAACTTTATAGTTCACTGTATTTTAAGGTGTCCTTGTTCACAGTCGGTAATTATAACATTTAAGTACTGAGTACTATTAATCTGTTTGCAGTAGTACCATCATGCAGTATTATATATTTAGGCAATATTTATTTTGGCAAAGTCAATTATTTTGGATTAAACTTATTATAACTTATATAACTTATAAATATATAATATATAAAACAAAAATATCATTATATATATATATATATCATATGTGTGTGTGTGTGGTGTGTGTGTGTATAAATAAGTTATTTATAATTATGTATAAACATATGAATGAATAATTTACTTTGTTGAATTGCTAAATGTAGACCTTGCTGTTGCAATAATAATATGCAATATTACATATTTTACAATTTTATGCATTATATAACATTGTGCTTTAATGCAATATATACTTGATATTATATTTAATATAGTATCGGGACCGAGTGAGCTGTAGCTGAAGACGAGCGCTCCGCTCACCGATGGAGTTGCAGCGGGTCGCCTGAATTAATGGGCAGCTCAGGCTCAGGAAACCTGGAGTCGCGTCTGCAGTTCCTCAGTTGACGAACAGGCCTTTGTTAGCAGGACAGTGGAAAGTGACGTTCACCGAGATAACTGCCATCTGTGGCATGCGGACAGCTCGCTGATCCTGGTGGGGAGGGAGATAAATATGTATATATATATATTAATACAAACAGTTCGTTTTGGTTTCTCAAATTGTTTATTATTCAGAAATATACTTTATATACATAGTAGTATTTAGTATTAGGACACAGTGTGAGTGTTCGTGAATGGTGATTTGTGTGACATTGTTCCACCATTAGATGGCGACAAGAGACTGTTTTAGGTGTCTGCAGTAAATACTTTTAAATTGAAAGAGACCGAAACGGAAGTTATTTTTACTTTTAATAGCAGCTTGTAAGATGCAGTTATCGGATGCAGTGAGCAGCGCTGTCATCGGAAATCACTCTTAACAGATGAAAGAACAGTGCGACAAAGATATCGCTTTCCTCAGTGGACATTCAAACTAATGTTTTATGGTGAAGATGAGATTGAGCTGAAGAACGAATGCTGCATCAGATGCAGGTAATCACACTCGCTCAGTCATCTCTCTCTCATAATACTCTACATATAATACAGAGAGCTTAAAATTACTAAAGTAAAGTGACGTTTTCTAATTAGTAACAGATCTTGTGCTCAGCTGTTAAACTGTCAAACTGAGATTTTAATCTGTGGCAAAAGGAAAGAAGTAGTTCCATACAAAATGGTTTTTAAAGACACTTCATTGTTGTTTTTCTTATGTATTTACACCCGTTCCGTCGAACTGCTGTATAAACGCAATATCACTCTCGGTCTCGAGCGATACCGGCTCTATATCAGCGGCTGTGATTGCCCCCAGCTCTGGCCTGATTACAGCCGTGCTGATATAGAGCTCTCGTACTCCAGTGATATTGCTCATATATGATGTATTTATTTGTGCATAAGAGATTGTTTGTGTACCAGCTCGATTCCAGCCACTGGTTCCGGGATGTTGTTGATTTGTCCAATCCAGCGAATGACTCCGAAAAGGGGCGGGTCGTTCACCTCCACCATAGAACCCACCTCCAACCAGGTGCCAAACTCCGCCCTCTGCTCAGCGATTGGTGGAGACGGGAGGTTGTGGAATCCGTTGGAGGGGCGGGACTGGTCTGTGGGCGGGGCTTGGGGCTTGTTGGGCGGGACCGCGGGAGGCTGCAGGGCAGGTTTGTGAGCCCTGAACGCTTCAGAACGTCTCAGAGCGGCTCTAGGGGCGGAGGAGGACGGAGGCTGGAGGGCTTGTCTGGCCGTCAGCAGCATGGAAGGCTGGATGAGCAGCCGGTTCGGGGGGTCTTTGCTGGGCGATGGCGGCTGAAGGGCGGGTTTATTTGGGACGGGCAGCGGTGGCAGTTTAGGACTGGTTACTGCCAGAGGAGACCGTTCGGATCTAGATTCTGTTCAACAAAACACATGACACATATATTTAAATAGACATATTGGCCTATTAAAAAATATAAATATATTATCACAATTTTTTTTTAATAATTTATGTATTTTTTGTTAATTATATTATAACAATATATTATTTTTGCCATTACATTCAATGTTAATATTTATTATTATAATATTTATTGTACCATATTTAATGCAATACTTATTATTTATTGTAATATTGTAGTATTTATTCATTTTTCATTAAATAAAGTATTCTTCGTGAGTGTTTGTGTACCAGATTAATTCCAACATATATTTATATTAAATAAAAGCATTTCTATATTTAAAACATTAATAATGCATGCCACCAAAAGTTTGGAATAACTGAAACTCTTATAAAATGTTATACTGATATTAGATCATAGCAGCAAATCATCATATTAGAATGATTTCTGAAGATCATGTGACACTGAAGACTGGAGTAATGATGCTGAAAATACAGCTGCGCATCACAGAAATAAATTACAGTTTAACAGAGATTCACATAGAAAACACCTACTTTAAATTATAATAATATTTCACTGTTTTTACACATAAATGCAGCCTTGACGAGCAGAAGAAACATCTTAAAAAACAAAACAAAAAGAAAAATCATAATCATTCCAAATGTGCTTATTTGATAGTTTCATGGTGTTTTTTTCACACTAAAAACAACACAACATTTTCATATTATTTTATCTAAAGTCTTGATTGTTGATAACTGATGCAGAAATGTTACCTGCGGTTACTTTAGAGAGAGGAAGCAAAGCGCCGAACTCTGGTGACGGGATGGAGCACAGTTTGGTGCTTTTATAATATCCATCCCATGATCCTCCTGGATGATCCTGAACACACAAACACACACATTAAACCTAAAGTGAACTAAAACTTCACATTCAACTTGGGACGTCAGAACTCACCAGTAAAACTCCCACATAAAGCGTGGAGGGGGTCCGGTTAGACAGCGGCCCGCAGAACAGGGGACGCTCCCCGCGCTGGACGCACTCGTCCTGGGACGAAACAGACTCTCTGTCCGACGGCCGAGCGCTGCTGTGGCACGCCGGGATTCGGGCCGCGACTCCGGCCGGAATACCCCTCGTGACAGGATGCTGACGGGACTCTGGCCGTTCGACTGGTGGTCGCTGGAGCTGCTGCCGCGGGACGATCGCGGAAGCGTGATCTCGCTGACCGGGAGGAACAGACCGCAGCCGTCTGGACACGAGAACAACTGATGCCCTTTATAGCTGCCGTTGCATTTACCACGACCTGCCGCCCATCCCTGAGAGACACCGACAGAGCAAGAGATCTCTCACATGGTATTCTACAACACCCTAGTATAATCTTATAGAAAACATTTAACAATTCATTATTTAATTAAACAAAATTTTAGAATATGTATTTTTATTATTTATTACATATATACAATTATCTAATATTTCAATTATTTTTATTATTATTTCAATTTAATTTTTATTTCAATTATTTTTATTATTATTTCAATTTCATTTTTAGTTCAATTATTTTTTATTATTATTTCAATTTCATTTTTATTTCAATTATTTTTATTATTATTTCAATTTCATTTTTATTTCAATTATTAATATTTAATTAAAATATAACACCATTTTAAATAAATAACTATTTTTATTATAAATCCTTATTTATAAGTAAAAATATGTTTTTAAAGTAAAATAAAAAATAAATTTAATAATCATTTTAATATTTTATTAGAATTCTATATGAAATATTAAATAATTTAATGAAAAAGATTATATAACATATTATAATACATTTTTTATTATTCACAATATAAAAAAAAAGAGATATTTAAAAACACAATATAAAAAAAATAAATAATTTTTTATAAATATTTAATTATAATTCATTATTTATTTTTGCTACTTTTAAAAATGTCCTGTCTTGTTTCCTAACTAACTAACATATTTTACTAAATGTATTATTATTATTAATCATACATTATTATTAATTAAATTTTCAATAATATATAAACAGTTTTTATTTTTTTAAGGGGCGTGGGGGGGTATATTTGCCAAAGTGATTAGATGATGTATATGTATATGTTGTATCTCACACTATTTTTGCTTATAAAGTAAATGTCTTCTTTCTATCTATATTATAACTGGAAAACAAGATTACGAACATGTCTTTTGCAGTGTATTGTTCACACGTGACATTCAAACTCACTTTCAGATGAACCCCGAAATAAACGGCAGAGCTTCCCCTCGTCAGCGGCCCGCGGTAACGAAGCTCCGCCTCAGCGAGCTCTGATTGGCTGCGGCTCCAGATGACCCGCACATCTGATCCCAGCGCTAAACCAGCCATTCGCTGCAGGAACTGTGTCCTGGACAGCAGTTTGACACGGACGTCGAGGTCAGGGACGGGTTCGAGCAGACCGGCGAACTCAGCCGGGACTTCACTGAGCACCTGCCTGTCCACCTTCACCACGCAGCCATTATCGATCACCTGTGAGGAATAAAGGGTACTGTCGCTTTAAGAACTTGTTCTGCGCTATGAGGACGTAAACACATAACACTAACACCACAAATGGATTTCCAGCTGGTAATGCCAGATAAACTCCCTCACCTTCACCCACAGGTAATCCCCTCTCCCGCTCCTGTGCGCTCCTCCCTCCTGCTGCTGACACAGCTGCCCCCGCTGCAGCCGAATGGTTCCTTCCAGGTGGTCCTGCACTTTGTAGTCGGACGCGACCATGAACATTTTGGGGGAGCGTCGCCTTCTACTTTCGGACATGATGACGCGCACTCCTCCGGACCTGCGCGTGCACGAGACAGTAACACTTCAGCGTACTCCACTGAAGCAGGAGATAACACGCTTCATTTGATAAATAACAACAATAACAACAACAAAAAACGGTATTACTAAACGATGAAAGCAAAGTTCGAATCGAATTCGCTTTGTTTCAAACCGAGAAACTACGCGCAAAGTGAACCAAAAACATTTCCTGCTTCATCAAACCCGCATCTGGCGGTCTGATAAAGTCGTTTTGACTCCAAACACGCTGAAACAGACAACAAACGTTCACTTACCGATAAAGTCATCACCTCGGTTTAAAGTGCGACACTTTTGCGCTCCGATAAAAACACAATAATGCCTCACTTTCACCAAAGCAGGAAGCGGGGTGACGGACGGCTGCGTGGACCAATCAGAGTGAGGGAGTGTTGGGCGGCGAGCGCTCTCTGAACGGCGGAGGGGCGGGGCTTCGCTCTCAGGGAAATTCCACTGTTGCGGTTTTTAGAAATGAGTTTTTTTTCTTCTGACGGATATTTTGCTCATCTTCCGAGAATACTTTGATTTAAAACGATATTTATAAACAAAAATGAGCTATATTATATATATATATACTTATATATTATATCTATATATATATATATATAATATATATATTGCGATAGTTTGACTTGAAACGATATTTATAAACAAAAATGAGCTATATTAGGAAAGTAAGGACCACACACACACACACACACACACACAAAATGTTACTGTTTGCATATCTAGTACAAACCTCTTTCCTTAGTATCCTCTATTCCTCAAGTATGCAAATCTCTTTGCCTCATGCACTAGAAAATGTATTACACCGAAAGTTACATTATATTATATTACATAGCAATATAATTAATTATTATAATTATTACATAGCATTATATTATATCATATTATATAGCAAAATATAAATATCCATATCATATGAATCAATGAAGGGGTACAATTATGCATGAAAATGAAGTATAAACAATTTTTTTATTAATAAGCAAAGCGTCCTGCATATTAATCTGACTGAAAACTTTAAATA
The DNA here is from genome assembly GCF_018340385.1 of Cyprinus carpio. Taxonomy (NCBI): domain Eukaryota; kingdom Metazoa; phylum Chordata; class Actinopteri; order Cypriniformes; family Cyprinidae; genus Cyprinus; species Cyprinus carpio. The sequence continues at coordinate 4,590,171 of NC_056578.1, read as the reverse complement.
TAATTTTTTTTTTAAATTAATAAAAACTACCTAAAACACTGAAAACATAGCGTTTGTTACATGTCCCCAGTCTCTAACATGAAATATAATGTTTAAAATCATTAAGAAATCATTTTTATTTAGCATTTTTGTGCTTCAAATACATTTATTTCAAAATAAATCTATAATATTTTAGATAAAATACACATTTATGCATTTGTGCATGGGTCATATTAGACTCGGATGATCAATTTAAAAACATTTGAAAAGCATGTAAAGATCGCTTTCAGCCAATCAGGGAACGTCGCTAGTTATTATTTTTATTTTGGAAGAGTTTTGGAAGCAAATGGCACCCATTTCGGTGGAATAGATCCAAAGTCACTTTTTATTATTTTTTTGTACTTTCGTAGTCACAAAAAATGGTTTCATTTTAAACACAACAGACAAGTTTTTTTAATGAAACATTTTTATACATAATATTCTACACTTTTACTTTTCACATTAAACATACAGAATATTAAAACATATTAATAACCATTAATAAATAAGCGCGCGAGTTAAGGAGAATACAAGAAATTCAGTATAAAACTAAAGACTTGAAAAAACCTGGCAACTTTGCATTGTTTAGAAAATCTGATTAACTTCTCACAGTACAGACCTCTTCATGAAGAACAACAAACGCTGAGCTTCCTTCAGTTTTAAAGTACTAGAGTTGGTTAAATCTACGCGCTAACTAGTTCAGCTGGTGCAGCGCGGCCGATAGCGCACAGGACCTCAGTGAGACACCCACCCCCCGGCGTCAGACTGATGTTGAGTGCTCGGTGTTGATGAAGTAGGTGCTCAGCTGTCCCTTGCCCTTGACGTTGATCACTCCTCTCAGAGTCACGCTGAAGCCCAGTCTCTGAGCCACCTGCGCCGTCTCCTCCGTCACCTGAGAACAGCACACACACCTGAGGTCAGAGCCGCGCGGAGCTGTGTTTGTGTACACCTGCTGCTGTTAACATGCATCTCAAACCAGATTACGCTCCTGATGCCGCAGGCTCCCGCTTTTATATTCAACTTCAAACACGCTGTGGGTAAAGAAGACCCGATATGGATCTCTAATGCAGTGTTTCTCAGCCAGGGGCCACTAGAGGGCCTCAGCAAACCTTTAAAGCAGCCTCCAGACGACTTAAAACTTTCATTCAGCTGCAAATCGTCTGCATTTCCCTGAGAAACTTTGTGTTCTGTCACAAAAACACTGAAACGTAGATATTTGTCTTTCACTCGATCTGACCCTGGAGCACAAAACCAGTCTGAAGTGTCATTTTTTCGAAATTGAGATTTCTACATCTTCTGAAAGCTGAATAAATCATCTTTCCATTGATGTATGGTTTGTTGGGAGGACAATATTTGTCTGAGATACAACTATTTGAAAATCTGGAATCTGAGGGAGCAAAAAAATCTAAATATTGAGAAAATCATCTTTAAAGTTGTTCAAATGAAGTTCTTAGCAATGCATATTACTAATAAAAAATTACGTTTTGATATATTTACAGTAAGAAATTTACTAAATATCTTCATGGAACGTGATCTTTACTTAATATCTTAATGATTTTTGGCATAAAAGAAAAATCAATAATTTTGACCCATACAATGTATTTTTGGCTATTACCACAAATATACCCCAGAGACTAAAGACTGGTTTTGTGCTGCAGGGACACATGTTTTGTGTACAACAAATGCAGATTTCTGAGGTAGTAGAAAATATTTGCTAATCTTTCAGGGAACACCAGAGTTTTGCGAACAAATGGAAACTAGAAACCGAACCTGTGAATATTTTCACGGACAGTACAAAATGTCGATCTAAAGGTTCACATCAATCTAAAACATTAAATGCAGTTTAACCAGTCTCATGTCAGAGACTAACTGTAGCTTTGTGCAAAAGAAATAATCTGGTGTTCTGAGTTTGAGCAGAGCAGATTCCTGAGCTTTACGCAGAAAAACGGACGGATGTTTTGGTAGTGGAAGCTCACCTGTATTTTGTCCAGGACTCCAGTGCTGTCCATCCTGCTGGCCACATTAACCGTGTTTCCCCAGATGTCATACTGAGGTTTGTGAGCGCCGATGACGCCTGCGATCAGAGGACCGTGGTTTATACCTGAACAACACAGAACAGCCAGCACAAGTCAGACCAATGTTAGACTCTTCTGCTCATCAAGCCTGCATTTATTTGATAAAAAATACTGAAAAAAAAACGTAATCTTGCAAAATGTTATTACAATACAAAATAATGGTTTCTATTTTAATATCATTTAAAATATAATTTATTTCTGTGATGCAGAGCTGAGTTTCCATCATCGTTACTGCAGTCTTCAGTGTCACATGATCTTCAGAAATCATATTAATATGATGATTTATTATTAGAATTATCAACAGTTGTGCTGACAAATATGGTTTTTTTTGGGGGGGGGACTGCTATACTTTTTTTTTTAGGATTCTTTGATGAATAAAAAGTTTAAAAGAACAGCATTTATTCAAAATATAAATATTTTCTATCACTTCTTATCAATTGAACACACCCTTGCTGAATGAAAGGTTTAATTTCTTTCACAAAAAGAAATCATAAAAACGTACAGACCCCAAACTTTTGAACTGTAGTGTATATTGTTAGAAAATATTTATATTTTAAACAAATGCTCTTCTTTTTAACTTTTTATTCATCAAAGAATCCTGAAAAAAGTATCACAGGCTCCAAAAGAATCTGAAGCAGCAGCACAGTTTCCATCACTGATAATAAATCATCATATTAGAATGATTTCTGAAGATCATGTGACACTGAAGACTGGAGTAATGATGCTGAAAATACAGCTGCGCATCACAGAAATAAATTAGATTTTAAAGTATATTAAAATATAATATTTTACAGTATTACAGTTTCTCCTGTATTTCTGATCAAATAAATAGAGCCTTGATGAGCAGAAGAGACTCCTGTAAAAAACATTAATAATCTCTCTGATCCCGAACTTTTGAACAGTGTGTGTGTGTGTGTGTGTGTGTGTGTGTGTGTAGAATGTCAGTGTTGTACCGATCCTCAGTTTGAAGCTGTTGAACGAGTGCATGTTGATGTTTTCCAGTCTCCCCATCAGAGCGATGGCGAAGTCCAGCATGCTGCGGATGTGACTGTAGGTCTTGTCGCACGTCTGTCAACAGTAAAAACAGATGAAAACTCATGCTTGTCAATTTACATATGCAAAACATGCCCTTTAAATCACACACACACACACACACACACACACACACACACACACACACACACACACACACACACACACACACACACACACACACACACACGACTCACTCGTATCTCCTCTGTTTTGGCAGGATTGGTCAGTCCAGCCACCGCCATGTAGGTGCTGCCGATGGTCTTGATCTTTTCCACAGCGCTGAACTTTGGCTTGTTGAGGAGCTGTAGGAGAGGATTACGAGGTTAAAGAGACCACAGACAGACAGATAAACAGACATCGGACGGACATCCACCTCGTCAAAGTCTGAAATGATCTCGTTGAGGAAGCGAAGGCACTCCAGGCCGTCGTTGTTGACGCTGCTCTCGTTGTAAAACTCCTTGAAGAAATGCGGCACGGACGCGAACATCACGCAAACACACTCGCATGACTTACTGTACAAGTCCTGAAACACACACACACACACACACACACACACACACACACACACACACACACACACACAATATATAAGAAAACTAATTCACATCACATTTGCTCCATCAGGCTTTTATGGCTCAAACTGAGCAGAAATATGCAGCTTGTTGCAGATGCTGATACTTCTATGATGTAATTATGATGTTTGTGATGTAAATCAGTGAGATGTTTATTACAGTGCAGCAGATACTGATATTAAATGATGTAAATATGAGTCTGTGCTCTATATCTGCAGTAATGTGTGTCAGTGAGACGAGATGTAAATGATCCAAACATATAATGCAGTGATTGAGAGATGAAGAAATAAAGGCTCCTCAGAAGATGTGAGATGTTCTGGAGGCTTGTGAAGATCATTCCTCCGCTGAGGAACAGTGAAAGTAAAGCTTCTCGAAACAAACGCTCCTCAAAAGATCCTGATGATCAGATTTGAGACTCTAAAACATGATTGATGGAGAATCAAGTAAAGCCCAGTAAGAGTTCATCTGGAGATATTACTGCAGTTATTCTGACCTTTACTTGATCACAATCACTCAAGATCTGACACGTGAAGCTCCAGCTACAGTTACACTGAAAGAGCTCTGACTGGATAAACACTCTAAACAGACAATGAGTAGATTGAGTGTGAAACGGGTTTAACAGCACATATAGAGGCCTTTATGTATCAAATATGCTACAGTAGCATTAAAGTGTCACATGCGTCCATTCAGAGATGTTAATAAAGTATATTAATAACTCTGTGAGTGTTTGACCTGGTTCTGGATGTCTTTGCCGATGAAGAAGTCTGTGACGTGCTCCGGCAGAAGGTTCTGCAGCAGCAGTCTGTTGACGTTTTTGGTGGTCTCCATTTCCTCCGTCTCTTTATTAAAGCTCTTCTCCAGCAGGAACTCCGTCCGAGAGCCCAACTCGTCCTGCAGCACACCAAACACTCAGATTACCCAAACCACACAGTTCATACGTGTTATTTCCAAGAAAACAAGAAGAAGATGTGTATTCGAGAAACGTAATTTATTATGACTGATATACTAGTTTTTGTTAATATACAAATTAGATTATTTATTTTTTTAGTTTTAGTTAACTATACTAACCCTGCTGTGGTTGGGGAATTCTAACAATAGTTATAAATAAAAAAATTAAGTACAAGAAGTTTAAAATTAGCTCAAGATTGTGCTGTCATCAGCCGATTGATATATTTTAGTAAACAGGATTTAACTAATGTTGTATATTTATAAAGTATGAATCCGTTGCTGTAACAGTTAAAGGAAGCAACACCGTTTAAAGACAAAAACTACTGTGTTTAGAGAAGTAGTTAGTCATCTGGAGCGGATTACTTTTGCTTCCCCATTACTGAACACATCATATTAAACTAGAATAGACTCATAATCAAATATATGTTCACACGCACACACACACACACACACACACACACACACACACACACACACACACACACACACACACACACACACACACACACACACACTCTTACCTGTCGCACGAGAATAAGGGAAATCAAGTAGAAAATGACCAGCCAAATGCCGGACATGATCTTGGGCTCCTTAAGAACTCCTGGCCTAAAACACACACACACACACGCACACACACACGCACGCACGCACGCACACACACACACACACACACACACACACAGTGAGACATCATAATAAATATGAATTTTCACTCAATTCATTGAAATTGCACAACAATCCCTGTGTTTCTGGACACATGTTAGAGTTCCAACACAAAAGAGACGTGGAATCGGCTCTGAATCTGGACTGTCAAACACACTAAAGTCACAAAAACAATATCTGACTCTCTTTAACTTCTTAATTCATGTTCCTGCTCTTATTATGGATCATTAATCAGTGACGTTATAATAAAGAATGTTTGCCTTCATAATCTTTCATCACAAGTCTGACATCACTAATCCTTCTTATTTCTTCAACTGACTGTAATAAAAAGATACTTTATTCCATCCAACAAAACCCTCATGAATAAATTAAGTCCCACCTACATTAAATTTCTTATTAACTATATGAAATACGTCACATTGCTGAAATAAAATGGCAGCATGTGCCACTCTATGATGGCTTTAAATTTTAATGCAATATGGAATTAATATATCTGTTTCAACACATTTTAAGCTAAACTTACAATTAATTGTTTATGCTAAATATTCATGCAAATGAAACTGCATCTATACTAAATATTAATGCAACTGATTGTGACTCGTCATTTAAATGAGGTCTGCATAATTAATCAAAATAAAATTAAAATAATTGTAAATTTTTGTTATCATTTTTAATACAAATTCATTTTTACAGTACAATTGTATTATTAAAATAGTAATATATTTCTGTCTTCATTTTATAGTAAAAATAACAACTGTTAATATTATTGTTGTTACTAGAGTTAATTATTAATAATCCAATAAACTAAAATTAGTAATCCAATAATAATTATAATTGTTTAATTTAAATTGTTATTATACTTATATGTAATAATAATAATTATTATAAACAATTAAAATTATATAATTGAATTCTGTAAAATAATGATAACTGTTATATAATTATAGTTAAAGTTAAAATTAATAATCCAATAATGATTGTTATTATCATAGTTGTTGTAAGTTAAAATTAATAATAATAATAATGTTTATATTGTTATCATATATGACCCTGCCTGTGAAAACCCAGCTAAAGTCAAGCTTTTGTGTTTTACTGTTTTCTACATAAAGATGTAGAACATTGTGTGAAAATAATACAACCTTTATATCTTTAAAAATTGACTGAGTAAGGCCATGTCAAAGATTGAAATCATAGTGAAATGAATGGTTGAAATCAGACTTGATGCTTGTTATCTCATAATTAGATTTTGAGACTTTAGCCTGGATTTCACAGACAGGGTCACATATGTTATAATAAATAATAACAATCGTCATTTTCAAATTGATTAGTTTGCCAAATATCACACAGCTCAAGAAGGTTTCAGTCCACTTAAATCTGTTTGAAACAAAGTCAAAGCAAAGACATTTTTTACACTGTTTTATAACAATATAATCACAGCAGTCGTGCTGAATCAGGTGTGTATGTGTGTTTGGCTCTTACGTGCTGTTGTCGCTGTAGAGCTGTTTGATGTAGCAGTCGGAGCGCGGCGCGTAAACGTGCAGAAAGAGTGCGAGATAAACCACCACAGCGAGGGTCAGGAGGAAGACTTTAATAGACACGCTCACACGCACAAACACAATCACACCCAACATCGCCAGCAGACAGCAGTACAGATAATACTGCACACACACACAACATATCCACATATTAACATATGACCAATATGACATCAACATCTAATGCAAATTATCATCTGTATTGATCATTTATAATAGAAGCTAACAGCTCACCGGGACAGTGTAGAGATTAAGAGTGTTCAGTACTGTTGCATTGTGGGAAACATTTAAACAGTTATCGCCTGGGATAAAAACCTACAAAACAAACAGATAAAGTTTAAGATTTTGAACAGACAAAGGCATTCTGTACAGACAGACATAAATTTAAAACAATAAATGTGATCTTTATGGGACAGTCGGTAGAACAACAAGAAATTTAGCCAAAGTTCTTCAGTGAAGGTCAAAACTAATTAGATGCATTTTGATAAAACATGAATATTAAAATTATAGACTGTCTTAGAGGATGTTCAAGCTAATAAAAAATAAAATAAAATAAAAAATAAAATAAAACCTAAGCAATAGTAACACATTTGTGCTATAATTTTTACACAGACATGTTTGATTCTAACAGGGTTGAGATTGCAAAGTTAGATTAACTATTTCACCTAAACCTTCTCAAGAGAAACTAAACAATTTTTTAAGGCAAGACACCCCAGGTGAATAGGGTAAAAATTAGAATAATATATAACTAATAAATAATCACCATATTTTCCCAGTTGATTGAGTTTTTGTTAAATGTTATGTTTAAATGTGCATGTGAACTGGATAGACCCACGTTCAAAATTCTTGTTTGGTTTTGTTGACATATTAGAGTTAAAGGTTTTTACCAAGGGGATTTTGGATTTCTCTTTTTATTACTCCATAAATCCAAAATTACGGTCAATAGCCAAAAAAAAAAACCCTTTTCGCCATGATTTTAGAAATAAAATGTTGTATAAGTTCAGGCGAAAGACATATCAGCAAACCCCTCAGTAAAAACCTTCAGAATATAGGTAGGAACAAAACTTCTAAACTTGGTGTTTGCAAGTGCTGCTGAAGTAGAGATACAAACTCAAACGGCCTTTTGAGATATGTATTGTAATTGAAATCTACACATGAAAATAGATAAAGTGCAATAATATTATCAGGTATATGACATATGAACGAACCCTTCAGTAAAAACCTTCAGAATATAGAGAGGAATAAAACTGCTAAGTTTGGTGTATGTAAGTATTACTGAAGTGGAAATAAAACAAATTTTAAGGAAACCTCTTTTAAAGATATGTATTGTAATTGAAATCTATATACACAAATAATTGAAGTGCAATAATAAAACAAGGGGAAATACATATGAACAAACCCCTCAGTAAAAACCTTCAGAATATAGAGAGGAATAAAACTGCTAAGTTTGGTGTCTGTAAGTGCTGCTGAAGAGGAGATAAAACTCATTTTAAGGAAACCTCCTTTAAAGATATGTATCACAATATCGCAAATAGATAAAGAGCATTTATATTGAACACTTAAATGAGTATTTTGGATGTTTTCTTTCCACTAGTGTGAAGGAATGCAGAGCATTACAAGCATTTTCTGTGGCGTGTAACCCGTGTTTGCAGTGTAAAGGAGGTTTTGTCTGCTTTGACGATTTTGTCTGGTCACAAACAGTCCTGTCGGTCAAGGTGATGTTTGTGTAGGTGTGTCTGAGTATGTAGCTGTTGACTCACTATGTTCAGCACTGCCATGAGCAGCGTGATGAGCAGACAGAGAAACACCAGCAGCAGCCGCAGCGCCGCCCTGGTGGCCACACCGTCAAACAGCGTCGAGACCCAGCAGATGCTGCGGGGAAACTTAGAGTGCCATTAACAAATTAACATTAACAAATAACACAAGATACTCCTTAGAATAATTATATAACTTCATTTTGTTATTTTAATAACACATTCTTCATAATAGTAAGCATTAACTGTTTAAAAACCACAAACCACAAATATGAATTTTCCTAAAATACACACACAAACACATATAAATATGACAAGCAGTCATACCTTCAGGAATTTAGTGAAGACCACAAGCACAATCAGTATTTGGACAGGGAAAGTGGTACCGTATGACACCGCCAATGCAAAATTTCTGTATGTACACAAAAAAAAATGTGTTTATTTAGAAAAATATTAACAATTTAGAAAACATTTTCCTTAATGTCTTAATGTGTGTTATAAATAACAGGCAATGTGCATTGTGTTAATATCAATTTTACTACTGTATTTTTAGGATATAAAACAAAAATATTTAGGATATTTAACAAGAATAAATGCATTTTTAGGATATTTAACAAGAAGAAATGTTTTAATCATTGTTGATTGGTAAAAGGTGTCTCTGTACTACAGGTGGCTGGAGCAGCTGAAAATACAATTGATTTGTAAAATCAGAAGAAAAGGAAAGATTTAGAGGTGTGATTTTTGTTTTGTTTTGTTTTTAGATCAGGGATTCCCATACATTTTTGTCTGCCAAACCCCTTTGAGCAAAAATATTACAATCCCTCAGTCCCTAGAGATTTTATGTTTTAATTGTTATTATAATAAAAAATTATAATAATTAGTAAAATGTTTATATTTCATATTATCACGACATGCAGCTAAACAAATAAAATATTAAATCTGTTTTAGTAAGTCTTTCATTTCGATTGTTTTTATTTAAAATTTATTTAATTAAACATTTTCAATTTCAGATTTTCATCAACTCACGAACCCCAGTTTGGGAAACCCTGCTGAGAAATAACGTGAACTGATGAGCCATTCACAATAAGACCAGGAACATCTACTAAAGTAAATCAAGAGAAATGTATTTTCCTGTAAATCTAGTAAACTATTATTGTAATGTAAGATACTCACTTTTGCGAGGTTAGCATCTGAACCACAAACACAGAGATGAAGATGAAGGCCAAACATATGACAGAGCGATGAAACCCCTGGGCCTCACTTAACGAATACTGACACAAACATACACACACGGTCAGAAAATAAGAGTGCAAATAATAATCATCTGGAAAAAAGACATGCTTTTAATTGAATAAATAATTCACACCTCTTTCTCCAGCTTAAAATTATTAAAAAATAACGTCACACTGTTCAGCTTCACTTGTTTCCTAAACAATGAAAAGACGACACGGAGTCAAATATTATTTTATGACTCATTCACTGTGATACTGTAAAATCATAATCTGTTCACTCACTTTTCACTTTCCAGAGAGTCTAATGAGTCTATCAGTCCGTTTTCCAGAACTTCTGAAGATCTGAGAAAAGAAACAAATGGGAATTACCAAATCCAATTAAATTCAGGCCACATTTACGTCAACCACAAAGCGAACTGAGTCTACCACAATGGCCATAAAAGCCAGCTCTGATCCATTTTGATAGCACACCAAATTAAGTACTTTGTTTGGTACATATGCAAGCTACTTTTATATTACTGATGCGAATGAATAAACCTTTAATTTTCACCTTGGAGTGTTGAACTCTGTGAGCACCTGTTGATGAGAAATTAAACGAATGACAGGAATTAATATGCTGTTGACCATATTCAGTGTGATTCTGTATGATTGGACAGTGATCATGATTCACACTGACTGTAGCTGGCTGTGGTTGGCTGATGCTGTCAGAAGTGGGCGGGGCTGCGAGCGAAGCCTCTGGTTGGTTGAGTCCAGAAAACGGTTTGACGGTTTTCCAGGACTGCAGGTACTGCGACATCCGAACCGACGCGCGGAGCTTCTGACGGTTCACAGGTTTGTTGTCCACCTCCAGCTCATGAGTCTGAGACACACAAAAACAACCAGAGAAACTGATACCTTTATTTATAAAGGATGCATTAAACGGATCAAAGGTGCCAGTGAAGACATTTCTAATGTTACAAAAGATTTCAAATAATTGCTGTTCTTTTGAAGTTTCTATTCATCTGTGAATCCTGAAAAATAAAATGTATCCACAACAATATTGTGCAGCACGACTGTGTTCAACATTGATAATAATCAGAAATGTTTCTTGAGCAGCAAATCATCATATTAGAATAATTTCTGAAGGATCATAAGACACTGAAGACTGGAGTAATGATGCTGAAAATACAGATGCGCATCACAGAAATAAATTACACTTTAACAGAGATTCACACAGAAAACAGCTGGTTTAAATTGTAATAATATTTCACAGTTTTTACTGTACTTTTTATTAAATAAATACAGCCTATCGTTTTTATCGATTCAATTGATTAGACAGGATTTGGGAAAAATAAAAGTATTTTATAGATTCCTACAGCAGATAACTGATCTATGAAGTCAATAATGAATATTGATGATCACCTTAGGTGTCATATTGGAGTTTTCTGCGTTAGGATCGATGACCAGGAATGTTCTCCTTCCCTGCAGCGTGGAAGCGCGACTCCCGCCGTTTCCTTCCTCCACCTGGTATTTCCCGCCCAGGTGAGCGAGCGTCTCCTCTGTGATGTGGACTCTCCTGTGAGAAACCATCATCATCACAATCATCACCAGTAATACTACGGTAATCAGACCTGAGAGGTGTAAAGGTGTGCTACCCAGGCACTCCTCCAGACTCCATGTGATTGGCTAGAGTCACGTCATCTGACCAGACGTCATACTGCCACTTCTGAAGGCCGATCACGCCAGACAGGACGTTACCCGTGTGCACGCCAACACGCATGTTGATGTTCACGTCCGTCGCGTCCCTCAGCTTACTGCAAAAACATCATCTCACATTAAGACCCGAAACTATAAATATATATATATTTTTTTATTAATTTTATAAAATCATAATTGAATATAATATTAATAATTAAAAAAAAATAAATTACAAATTCACACAATTGCAGCATTACAAAAATTTTAACCCAAGTGAAAACAAAAAATATAAGAATAATTTTAAAATAATAACGTATCAATGATATTAATATAACACTGTTAGTAAGGTGCTTTTTGATTGTCTGACTCACTTTATGGCCGAGCACATGTCCAGACCCATCTGAACACAGTTGCGAGCGTGATGAGAGATCGGATCAGGAAGACCCGACACGCAGTAATAACAGTCGCCCAGGATTTTAATGCGCAAACAGCCGTTCTTCTGCAGAGAGTATGAGAGAAAGGCTTGAGCACATAAACTAAAGAGAAACACAGAGAACAGCAGTAACGCAGGTCCTCGCTCACCTTGGCGATGTCATCAAACCTGCCGAAGAGTTTGTTGAGGACGGCGACGAGCTCCTCAGATGTGCAGGTGCTGGACAGGTGCGTGAAGCCCACGATATCAGCGTACAGGATACTGCCGAACCAAATCACAACTTCAATAAACTATAACAATAAGAAAC